>NC_142616.1:59097045-59400075 GCF_059453375.1 Lepisosteus platostomus
GGAACATTACTGAAAAGGAAAATATTTTTCTTTCGTTTTTTTTTTTATTGCTAGTCAAGACACAATTTTAGATGTCTCTATTATCTCAGTTTAAATCATACCTGAAATGAGTTTGGCATGACATTGGATTATCAGTCTGAAAGAACTGGTTCTGTGATTTTGCGGGACAGCATGGTGATGCTGTGGTTAGCATTGCTGGCTCACAGTGTTGGTGCCCTGTCTTCAATTCCTTGTGGTACTACAGTATCTGCGTGGAGTTTGCATGTTCTTATGATGTTTGCACAGATTTTTTTATGGGTGCTCTGGCATCCTCACAGTCCAAAGACATACTGGTAGGTTAATTGATGTCTGTGTAATTTGGCCCCTGTGTGAGTGTGTGCATGTTTGTCTCTGTGTGTGCTCTCAGATGGATTGGCATCCCAATCAGAGTGTATCCCACCTCATGCTCATGGCTTTCTGGGGTGGGTTTTGGCTGTCCATAACCCTGTATTAGATAAAATTAGAAAATGGATGGATGTTTTTTTTCCACAAAATAATTTCTTAATACAACTAATTATTTTGTTAATCAATTTACTAGACTGTATTGTTTAGTGGCTTTGAGGCAGAATCATATTCACTCAATGTATGTACATTTATAGCATGCATTGTATTTACACTCCCTAAGATATACAGTACATATCCTGCATCAGTGAAAACACCAACGTTTATTAGTACAGTACTTGGTGAATTAATTTGTCTTAATATTATGTATACAATAGTACTGTATTTATTTTCATACAACAATAATTTGTGTTGTGTTTACTACATTTTCAAAATACTCACAAACTCAAACCACTATGATTTCAAACAGCATTTATACAGGCACTGTAGTATCCTCATCCAATAGGAGAAAAAATAACCAGAAATCCACCAATAAACATCACCTAATAAAAATTCTTTCCAGCAGCTCATGAACATAAGTTTTAGCCTTTTATGTTTTAATCAATACAATTTTGGCTAAAATTGAATTCTGTCAGGTGAGTGCTTTTTTGTTTCAAATTAATCTACGAATTCCATACCTGCTATTGTCATTCATGGTGACAAATCTCTTATTTCATCAAGTGTAATTGTGTGGAGTAAAACTAGGCTACAAACCATCATGAAACTGTTGAAGTAAGTGGGATTAACTTGATTTAGTCATACTCGGATGATAACGTCTTTTGTACTAATGACTATGAATAATTTCCACTCAAAGGTTAAAAGTCTAGTTTAATGTTTCATTTTGTGAAAAAGAAATAGAGCTGGCACACATTTTACTTCTGATACATTTAAACACTAGAAAGATTACACATTAGCTTACACTGCACCAAACGTTCACCAATGCAATTAGGTAAATAAGCAACATCTATTACAATAGCTCCTAGCACAGTGTTTAACACTACACAAGTTACTTTTCTGGTTTTATAGAATACTTACAGCTTACAAATGGTGTTTGAATGCCAGAGGTCTGTTTTAACTGTGACTGTGATCTTAGATTTCAGCTACTGTACGTCATTTGGAGATATAGCTATAATTTTATTATATTTTTATAATATTCCAGTCCTGTTTCTCTTCTCTCTGTCCCATTGTCCTCAATATAATACATGAATCCTTGAGCACCGGCATTGTACCAACGGTCCTCAAAACTGCTGCTATTACCCCAGTGCCAAAGAAGCCTAACATGGCTCTCGACAATCTTAACAACTTTCGCCCCATCTCCAACTTACCCTTTCTCTCTAAAATTCTAGAACGTGCTGTCACACTTCAGTTACATAACCACCTCATGACAAACAACCTTTTCGAACCCCTCCAATCTGGCTTCCGTCAACTTCACAGCACAGAAACCGCCCTAGTCAAAGTCACCAACGATCTCCTAATAGCTTCTGATTCTGGTTCTCTTTCCATACTCATCCTTCTTGATCTCAGTGCTGCCTTTGACATTGTTGACCATAACATCTTGCTTTCTCGTCTCGAGACTGTGTTTGGAGTCTCTGACACTGCCCTCAAATGGTTTAAGTCTTACCTCACTGATCGCTGTCACTTTGTCTCTCTCAATGGGTACAGGTCTGAAATTGGTCTTGTCAAGTCTGGTGTCCCTCAGGGCTCAATACTGGGCCCCTTGCTCTTCAGCATTTACATGTTCCCACTTGGTCAGCTTTTAAGATCACATGACCTCAGCTTTCATTTTTACGCTGACGATACTCAAATATACATCCATACCAAACCCGACACTGATGTGGCTGTCTCTATTCTATCTAATTGCATCTCTGACATAAAAATTTGGATGACTCAAAACTTCCTTCATCTTAACTGTGACAAGACTGAAGTCATGCTTATTGGTACCCCCCATCAACTTCGCAAAGCCAGTCCTGTAACCCTGTCTGTAGATGGCTCTGTACTTGAGCTCCAATCAAAATTGAAAAACCTTGGGGTTATATTCGATTCTGGCTTAACATTCGACCCACATGTACAGCATACTGTCAAAACATCTTTTTTTCACCTTAGAAATATCGCAAGACTACGCCCTATGCTATCATTAACTGTGGCTGAAAAGCTGATCAACATATTTGTATTCTCTCGAATTGACTACTGCAATGCTCTGCTCCCTGGGGTATCTAAATCTACTCTGAACAAGCTGCAGTATGTCCAAAATTCAGCAGCCAGAATCCTGACCAGATCTAGTGCAAGTGTTCACATTACTCCTATCCTGGAGTCCTTGCACTGGCTTCCGGTCAAATTCCGCGTAGACTTTAAAATCCTCATGCTCACCTACAAGGCTTTACATGGCTTGGCACCTCAATACCTGTCTGAACTTTTATCGCCCTACTCCCCACCTCGCAACCTCCGCTCTTCAAATTCTGCCCTCCTTACTGTCCCCCAAGCCCGTCTACATTGTATGGGCGACAGGGCCTTCTCCTGCTATGCCCCCAAGCTCTGGAACTCCTTGCCCAAGGATATTAGAGAGTCACCTTCTCTAAACTCCTTCAAATCCAGACTCAAAACCCTCCTTTTCAGAAAAGCCTTTACTTAACTGGTTCCATTCTTCACCCCTCTGCTCTTCTTAATACCATCTTCCACGGTCTCCTCTATTGTTATTGTTGTATTGCTGTAATTATAATTGTGTCCTGTCTTGTGAAATTTTTCTTATTTATTGTTGTAGTCTTCTTATTTATTGTTATTGTCATCCTGTAAAGCGCTTTGAGAAGCCACCTTTAAAGGCGCTATATAAAATAAAGTTTATTATTATTATATTATTATAATTTGATGACCTCCAGCCAAGCTTTGCTGTTGTTAAATATTATTAAGGCAGATGGGTGAGGTAACTCCTCTTCAGGAGATTGGGAAAAGAATTAGAGTCCAGGCTACAGCAGTGAAGCAATCATCAGGCCTTTATTGCAACTGAAGTTAAGGCACCATGCAGCGGCATGAAAGAAAGAAAACATTTTCTTTCCTTTTTCCCTCTCTGTCAGTTTCCCCTGGCAGAGCTCTCTTTAAAGCCAGATTACAAAAGTTACAATTCTCATTCCCACCCAGCCCCCTCCTCCAACAGCTGGATGACTTCCTTTTCTTACCTTTCTGGTATCAAAAACTAAATTTCTAATTACTTGCAGTCTGTGTATTATGTCGGAATCACAAGGCTGTATTTTTAACAAAAGAAGCATTTTAAACACAAAGAACTTTTTACAGATTCAAGGTCATCAGTGCTTTGAGTCACCACAGGGTTACTCAGAAAGTACGGGCACAAGGTTATACAGTATGTACAGTAATACAGTATGATTGTAATCATTTGGAGATGATCATGGTGTTATATAAAATGTATATATTATAAAAAACAATCCTTCCATGGTAAATCAAGATGGCAATACAATTGCTCTGAAATTGATGTTTTTGGGAAGAGAAAACAATAAGAATTGTTTTCAGTAAACAAGGGTTGATTGCAGTGATCCTGCGGATTTAGTATGGAGCTGGGTACTGAGTTGAGTACAAGCGGTATTATCACAGGATCATCCCCAGCTGTACAGTACACTCAACTGCAATGAAAAAAACCTATGGAGACTAGCTGATCCTGATGTTAGTTATATTAGTAATCATTCTAATGATTAAGCTGTACTACCAAGCAGAAATCAAGGGGGGCTCTGATTAGGAATATTCGAGTTATTCATACTGTACAAGTAAGTGAATACAGTATGTGGGCAGACATTAATATACATATATTTATTACTTTGTCATATATACTGTATATAGCTGAATGTGCTTGACAATTTAGTGTTAGTTTAATAAATGTCTGTATGCTGAAATTCTCCAAATAAAGACATTTAACTAGCTACGCAATAAATTTCAATGCATCACGAAATGAGTCCTGCTGCTGTTAGAAGCTGTTTAAATTTGATCATGTGGCGTATCATGGTAGATTTAATTTTTATTGATAAATGATAGAGAGACAACGGAGACAGTTCAGACACTTAGGTGAATGCATTGGTGATTCATTTTCTGATAGTCTTAAGCTATTTATGTGCATGAAATACAATAAAGGGGAACTCCACACCTTTTTAATGACTACTTTTGTTTCACTTAATATCAGAGTATTTTCTAGTTTATGTCTATAGAACATTAAACTACTGGAGTCTCAACTGCATCCAAGGGAACATTCTTTCATACAGAATACCCTTACACTTTACTACACCCCTGTTCCTCAATATCCCCGCTGCTCTCAAAGAAACCCCAGTGTGGAGCCCCCTCACAATAAATAACAGGACAAAAATTCAGGTGACACCCAGATGTGATACTTACGGAGTCAGGTCCCAATTGTATTTGGCTGGAATACTATTTTGGTTGAATATTACAATTAATTTCACAACAACAGATGGTTGAAGTCATTATGCATGAACGTTAATACAAATGTATTTGTGTTTGTTAATTACCAATACTGTATTTCAGTAATAAACTGTTACTACATTCAGAACTGTCCGATCCAGTGTGTGATCTGTGAACTGTGTTCCAGTTGTCCGTTTTGTACTGTACTAAAATACTTATTCTCCAACTTTGAGTTTAGTATCCTGTAGAGGCCACCAGCTGTTACTCTGTATTTGTTGTAATTGGAGCTGGGCACTAATTTCAGCAGCCAAGTTCATTGCAATTGGTATTAACCTTACTGTATATACGAAACTGCATTCTAACTGTGGGATCATCCCCAGTTTGAACATTGCTTTTTAAAAGCTGCAATTGACCCACCATTATTGTCATTTGTTCTATCAAGCAGGAACAGAAGGGAGCTCTGATTTGGAATATTTGATTTATTCGTACCAATAAGCTAATATGTGGCCTGAGATTATCACTCCACTTGTTAATCAATATTATTTGCAATTCTAATCAGATTATCATCAACCTTTAAAACTGTAAGGCTTTATTGGAGAAAAATTGAAAGGCTTTATTAAGCATCTACTTAATGCCAAGGATACTAATTTACATAAACTGTGTGATTGTGATAGTACTAATTTAACTTTACTAATATTAGCTAGATTAAAAAATAAAAATCTGAATATTGCAGCACTTATATGAAATTGTTTCATGAGAGAGGAATATCTCAAGATTTTTAAAGGCAGCTATATACAGTATTAATTTAGTCATCACCACAGGAATGCAATGATACATGAAATTAATTGAGTAACTTTATCGGTTTCAAGGGAATCAGCTTTACAAAGACAGGAATTTAAATCTTAGTGTTCATAAGTGATAAATGAAATAAATGGAGTTCACCACTTTACCTGTTTTTTCAACTGTTTAAAATATCAAAATAAGATGGAGGTTCGATCAATTTGCCTCAAAATATATCCTTCTGTGTGATGAATGATGCCAGCAATATTCATTTATATAGTATAACCTACAGTATGTACAGTAAGGTTTATTCAAGATCTCAGTTTTGCTATTTTAATTGGTTTGTTATTGAGGGGATACTTACAGTACCTTGCCTATTTAATTGCTATATAATTGGAGATAATTGCTATATAGGCAGTATTTCAGCAAGGACCTGGTGATCGACAATATTGTTGACAATTTTTGTGAATACAGTATCTAAAACAGGTGTAGTGTTAATTAATTCTGCCAAGCGTCAATTCAATTGATACAGTAGCTGACAAGTACAAACAGAACAATTTTTGCTTTTTATTGAACAGGTTAGGTTAAGATCTTAAATAAAACCACTGGGTTAGTCATATATCATACTGTATGCATAGTTTCCAGTACATTCAGTTAAATGTGTTCAATTTAGAGATATTGTAGGACTAAAATCTGAATACTATTCAGCCCTTAGGAACCAGATTCTTAATCCCTCGGATTATTTGCTTGATTTATCAGTATTTTACAGGTGTTGCCAATAATTAAAACCAGGTGAGTTAAACGATTCACTGGATTGGGGTTCTCCAGGATCAGGACTCAAGGCCCCTTCACTAGAAGAAGATGAACTTGAAAGCATATAAACAAACCATATTTCCCCTTGAGAAACTTTAGTAGTTTGTATCCATGATTTGCTGTTATTTGTAATGTTAGAAGTGGGCAGCCAGCTCTTTCGAGAATGCTTATTAACGCCTATCATTGGCAGATTGTAAATACAATTTGTTTGATTATGGTTGGGTTGTTTATTTTGAGGTAAGATTACTGGCATTTAAGATTGAGAACATACATGCACACTTCAAAATGAAATGGTGCATTATAGAAACTCATCCCCTGCTAATTCCTTGATAAGCAGTTAAACCTATGGAGACTGTATCTAACAGATTGTATGACTCTTATCACTCATTTTAGGATCTTAATAATCGCTTTTATATCCTTGTAGCTAATGTATCTAATTTGTGTCTTTAATTTGCATTTACATTAGAAAATGATCTAGCCTGTTGGGAGTTTTTGATATCATAGGCTGAATGTGTCATTTCCCCCACTTTCGTGCTTTTTTAACATTTGTGTAAATTAATATTCATAAGAAATCTCACTGGGGGGACTTCCTCACTGTCATCGCAATTTTCTCTCAACAGTCTTTCAGTACTTAAGTTTACACTTTTGTAAATAAGGGAAAAATGTATGATGTACATCTGGTTCGGACGAAATCTGATCATGAATTTAAAAGCGGTACTCTTCAGCTTGAAGTGCAGAACTCTTTCTGATATCTTACTGTTGATTTCTTTTTTGGTAATGGTAGAGTGAGAATGATAGAGTTTGGTAAAACCTATAGAAAGCCTTTTAAACGTCTTAGTTTTTAATCTAATTAAACTTTAGATTTGCAGTAGTTAACCTTGTAAGGGGTGAACTGTAGCATTATGACAAACACTTGTACCCACGTAATATCTAAATACAAAATGTAAAAAAAATAGATTTTTATGGATATATGAGGCTTTTTATTTTTTACAGAAGCAAGGTTTACTGCACTTCAATTGGACAGAATTTTTGTATTCCGCTGTCACCATTTAAATTGACTATAAACACTACATTTTCTCAAAATGAAACAGGAGTCTCCCTGTGTTGTTTATGAAAACATTGTAAATTAATGGAAGTCATCAGAAGACATTTCACATTATTGGCTTTGATTTATGGTATAAGCCAGAAAATTGTTTATTTGTCTATAGTTTCCTATAATTCTAAAACTTAACAAATATTAAAGGGAAGGTGTTTTACATTTTAAATGTCTACATAAAACAGAGTTTTTCTCCTATCACCTTTGTTAAAGAGTTTTGTTTGGAGGCAGGGAGGGTGTTCCCTTGTTCTCAACTTCAGTTTTAGGAAATTAACTTTTAGCAGGATCACTGTTGTTTTTACAACAGCAAGTTTACAAGGAATAAAACACAAATGTTTAAAAAAATGGCACTGCACCTTTCAATACTTGGAAGAAGTGGCCAACATTTAATAGCCTGAAGCATTTGACGAAAACTGCTTTCAGCACAGAATTTTTTATGAACCAGCTATCCATTGGCACAACATGCAGAGAAGAAAAATACAGTACTGTAGTGCGCTCTGACAAGGATATTGCACATTTACCAACCAACCCTGATAATGGTAAACAGCTTGCTAATGTACATCTGTTCTGATCTGTTTGGCTTTCGGATAGTATTATTTGTCCTCAAGTATTTAACTTGATTTTATGGGCAGTTGATCAAAAATGTGCTTCTATCTCCTACAGCACTCAGGGATCATAAGTTTGTTCATACATTGCTAAAATTAGGTATTTGTTTTTGCATTTGAGAAGGTTACACAGAATAAACAGATTTTCAGTGTAGACACCTATTCTGTTCCCCACCTCATTACTTTTTATGTATCTTCCAGCTTTTACTGCTTTAAAGAATCAGGGTTTTATTGGAAGACATTCTATTCTAGGATTTTTATTCTTAATCTGATTTCCAATAATCCAATAAAGTAAATCCAATAATCAGAAATTCACTAAACTGAGGTATTGTTGAAGCATGCTATTCCATGAATTAATGTGGCATTCTGCAATAGCAAAATAAAACTCACTGTTATAAAGTATTTAATTTGAAAATGTAATTTTCAAATTATTGTAATTTTATTTCAATATAAATTGGTCAGCCTACAGTACATACCTGAAACAATACTGAAATTCTGAGGTCTGAGGTTTTTACCAGCCATTCAAGACCACTTTTCCTCTGCTGATGACAGGGATTTGGGAGAAATCTGCACTGCGGATTTTCACTCTTTTGTGGCCCATATGCTTGACATTGGCAGCACTTTACAGCACACCTCTCTCACTCTACAGAATGAAAAGTCACCATTGGTAAATGCACAGATGAGCTCATGTGAGCAGTTGGACAGTATGGCAATGGCAAATACAGAAAAGAACTTCCCATGAGGATGCTTACAGGACAAAGTTCATGTTCATGAATAAGAAATCAGATTTATCTCTTAATTCATGTATTATTTTTCTCATTTTTTAAAATCTTAACAACATTCAACTTGGTCGAATACAAAGCCACATTTTTAGCAACACAATGCTCAGGGACACACATCAGAAATATAAATCAGCTTCTACTTTTGATAAAGATTCTGCTTTAAGGTAGTGGATGATTCTAAACAAGCAGAAAAAACATCTGGCTACTTCTTCAGTATACAGTATGAGTTAGTTAACTTGGTGAATCTTAGCAAGCTTTTGCTATTGTCCCTTACTCTACCATTAAGCAGTTCTGTTTGTGAGAAGGGGTTTTGTCAAAGTCACAAAAAACACTAGTTCAGGTCCCACCCATTATCCTCATACCTTTCTGACCTACAGTAATCAACATTTATTCAGTATGTAAATTATCAAAGTTTAGAATGAACGAGTCATTTAGAAGCTGACCTCTGAATATCAAATAATTTCTGCTGGTGCCCATTTGAGAAGCACATCTGAAAAAGTAGATGAATCCCTGAATACCTCATACTGTACTTTTAACTGACAGTATATTCTGGATAATATGATAAACTAAGGATCTAAACCAGAGTTGCTTTGTCATTATATCCCTTGACACTGTAAGAGTTGGAGTTTTAAACACCATGTAAATTCCACTCTGTACTTCCATAAAGGTGTCCCTTAATTCAAAAGTGAAGCCATTGCAAATTTTAATGTGATCTTCTGAGTAGTAGAGCTTGTGGCACTTAATTGGTGAATGAAATAAGTCACTATCTGTATGCAGACCATTTTGGGATCCATCAGGATTAAAAGCTCTACTGTACATGAAAGGAATTATTAGTCTCCATTTTACAGTCAATTTCAAGTCATTATGGAATGACGTGAGCAACAGGTGCTTGCTATTTTCTGTGCAAATGTATTCGCAGAGTTTGAGAGCTCACATGGTGTAACTAATGTGCTGGATTCACACATAAACATTTAACGTTTTCCTTCAGTCAGTGTGGGAAGTGGGCTTTGTTCTGATAAAACATTTTAGATAATTGTTTCAGATCCAATTAGAGAACTATACTATGTTTGCAATAGTAATATTAGTAATATTACTATTAACAGTAATATTACAATTGTTGCAATGTTGGGTATTTTTGAATTGCATTGCCTGCATTTTCTATATCAACCTTTCTAATCTTGGTGAATCTATCCATCTGCTTCGTGTTTCTGGAGGGGGGGCATCTTTCTGAGATTCTCATGCCACCATTTAGCTCAAACTAGAATCTATTTCTGTTACCTCCAACAAAGTATTAATTCAGACAAAAAATTAACATTAGTTAAGAAGATACTAAAATGGTTAGTTTATTGCTATACTTTTGAAAACCTGTTCTAGATGCTATGGCCAATAGTTTTACAGTGATTTTCAAGTATTTAATTTTGGGGGAATATTTCATAACATTTGGATTCCTTTATTTGCCAATCTGGGTTGGTGCAGCTTGTAGTCACCGATAAAAAATAAGTACAAAGATAAGCCAATCAAATAACGGTTAGTTATTGCAATTCATTTTCTTTACAAAAAACAAAAAGTATAGATTATACTGAGTTAACACTCTAATACATTAAATAGTATACTAATAGATACAGGTAGGGTGGCCATGGATTACAGAATGTCCAGTCATTGCAGAAGAACTTCTTTTAATATTAGTGATGGCTGCTTTAGTAGTAGAAAAACCTATTTTGAAATGTCTTTAATTGTGCTCACAGTACAGTGGAGAAACAAAATGTTTGAAAGCATATCATTAATGCCTTTACTTTATGAATAATTGTAATCCCTGTAGCTAAGACCACTGTACATCTCCAAGGATTGCGAAATATGAAGTGTGATGGACAGATGCAATTTCTAATTATGACTGTGTAGCACTGTAATTAAGCTAATGGCATTTTAGGGAGAAAATGGATTGCATAACAGGAAGAGGACCACAATAAACATGCAAAGCATTTTCTGCCTACTACAAAAAATAACTCTTCACATACTGTCACATAAAACCCATTACCGGTCTTTAAAAGTTATGTAAAATTAACAATGTTCATACTGTAGCTTTCAAAAAGTGCTAGTAAAAGCAAACATTACTAATATTTATATATATTGCTTATTTGGTAACATATTTATCATGAAAACTGACTATAAAAGAGTAAAACAGTAAAACCAAGAAAATATATGCAATAGAAACACTGTATTTAACATTTATTAAATAAATGTATACAATAACCTTTTCATACTGTATATGTAAATATCATTATCTACCGATATATATATATATGCAGGACTGTCATGACATCTTTAGGATTAGATAGAGGAACAATTGGGACCCCATAAATCTGTAAAGCCACAAGAACCGGAGAAGTAACCATAGAGAAGTTTGATTAGCTCACTCATCTTTTTAAATCTGTAAAGGTGGTTCAAAACACTAACACAAAAAAGCAACATCTTTCTATTATACCAGAGCAAGCATATGACTTTTGTTTTCCGGAAAATAATTAAGTATCAATATATTCCATGACTGCTTCTATAGAAAAAAAACTACTTAAAAAAAACAAATCAGGTTCCAGTACTTGTGTGTTTGCCTATTAAATATTACAATTTAGGAAGAAAAATAAAAATGTAATAAAATCCTGTTCTGAAACTTAATGCAGTTTGATACTAGTGATATTAGAGAAAATAACTAAAATATTTTATTTTTTAACTGCTTTATATGATTATAAATATAGAGCCCTGACATTTTCATGGAATTGTCCAATTTTTTCCACAGTACTTTCAGGCGTTTGGAATACGTCAGAATTGTAGATATTCACCTGTATCAGGTCCTGAACGATTAGCTAGGCTTAGAACCAGTTATTTAAGAGTGTGTGCTCTATTGTGGTGTACAGTTGAATCCTGGTTTCAAGAATATGACAATTATAAAACAAATAAAATGACAAAAAATAAAAAAAATATTTTATTAATTTAAACTAATTTATTCAGTAAATTTTACCCCCTTGTATCATTCAGTGCCAAACAACTGGGAAGTACTCAAATAATAAGGTCCTTCAACTTATTGAAGAACTAATGTTACATGAGCTTATTACAGTTTTACAGTATTTAATAATTATGGAGACCCATCAGTCGAACTGATGTGAAACTTTAATGTAAAAAAAATTCAAACACTCTAGGACCCTCGAGGGCCAGTATCACCAGGAAAAGAGCATAATGTGGAACCCCTTCATGTTCTTGGAACAAGACAGCTCATAGAACTCATTTGATATTAGTGGCTTCTTTTCACCACCTACTGAAAAACAGCTGTGCCCAGCAACTGTAGTTCAGCATCAGCAAAATGTTTGGTAGCACTGACCATAACATGTCCTGACATTGCTTTGATGTAGTGACATGTCACTTCCATAAGGATAAAAATGCCAGACTTGAGAAGGAGCTGTCAGTTCATGTTGAGTCACTTCCAGCCAGATTCCAATCAAACTGGCGAAACAAACACTACTCCCCCACAGATATGGGAAAAAAACTATGGACCAATAGAAAACATATATACAGTATAATGTTATGTATTTATAATCTTTAACTTAATACATTTCTCTCTTAACACCGCAGTGTTTGAAAACTGGATTTTCAATGAGAACTGTATTCTGCCAAGTCTTCAAGTTCACAGAGGAATAAGGTTAGAAACAGCAACATTAACCATAGTAGAGGAGCAAGCTCAGTCTTGCTAGAGTTTTACAGTATTTCTTAATCATGGAGACACTCAGCTCATCAGTTTGAACTGATGTGAAGCTATCACACATTGCAGAGTTCTATTGTTGAGGTAGCTTGTTTCTTTGTACAGTACATTTCATTTTGTGTCATTGAAATGTTTCTGTCTAGCACTTCACAAGAAAGATGGTGAGCTTAAACAAATTGTATTTAATTTCACAGCAAAGTTTTGGAAAATTACCACATGAAATGTTCCCCGCCATTGAACATTCCATGTTCACATCAAATTGATTGGGCTCTCTAATGAGACAACCTTTCCTTATGTGGGAGGAAAAATCACACGTTCCTGTATAGCAAATGCATGTTCAGAGAACCTGGATTACAAAATACAGCCTACACAAACAGCAAGATGTGAAATATAATGTTAGAGAAATGGAAGTAATTTACTGTAGTAAGTCTATTATATTCAGATTGTGGTCAAGGAGAAGAGAACTCCAAATTGTGCTTCCTACATAGAATACAAAAGCTGTATTTTTTTTCTCTTAAACCAGTAAGGATATATTACCTACTGTATAGGTTTTTTTGTGTGTGTCCTTGTTGGTCTGAATCTTGCCATGTGCTGAAAGTAGCATATTTTGCAGAGATTTACAGTACTAATGAGGTTGCATAGAGTTAACCTACAACATAACAATTTCCTGCTGAGCAGGTGTCTGGTCATATTAAATTGAGACCAGCAGAATTGAATCATCACTACTAGGCCCAACAGCTTGCTAACATCTGTCACTGAGATTATTCAGATTAAATTATAAACACAAATTAAGGGATTAGTTATTCCTACAGACTAAATCAAAAATGAAAGATTTTTTGTGAGAAACAACATAACAATCAGTGACAAAAATATATTGGCTTTTTAGAATTAACAATTTCTTGTTTGGCAGAGGTGAAAGTAGAGAAATATGAAGGGATCCATCAACACAGATTCATGTATAGTAATGCTTAATATGTTGTAGGAGCACTGAAGGTGTGGAATCGGCATTCACAGAAATCCTGCTTGTATTAATGCTCATGTAAGCCGTTTAAGATAGAAGCAACATGCATAACTCCACTGTGAATCATGCAGCATGATGAGGGAACCCATCATGATCGGTTACAGGAATCCTGAGTGGCACTAATCTACAACAGTTAAAAAGCAGTTGATTGTTTTTACTTTTTAATTCAAAATATTTAAGAGAATGAAGTTACTGCTGAGTATACTTGAACCATTCAAAATGGAGAAAAAAAAGTCTTGCCCATCATGCCAATGTGAGCGATGCAAGGCAGTGCATGATCAAAGTGAGGTGATATACTGGAGAGTCATCTTTTGGAGAAAATCTTCAACATGTACAGTAGCCCACCATCCCTTTTTATGATGAAAAAGTAGTGCTGAGTATGCATTCTTTGTGAATACAAGTATCTTCTTAGTTGGAGTAATTGCTTTACTAATTCAATTATGGTAAAACTTTAAGAAGGCCAAAATGTACAATCCCTGGAACGAATTTAAAGAGGACACCAGGGCTAACCCCCTTACTCTTACTTAAAAGTGCCATGGGATCTTTAATACTTACTGTAGGTAGTCTTTACCTCATTTAACATCTCATCCAAAGTACGGCATATCCAACAGCACAGTGTCCCCAAGCACCATAGTTTTGGGAAATGCTGGTACAGTTGGAAGAGTGCCACCTACTGGTGTAGCAACATAAATAAACAAATAGGTGTCAAACATTAAGTATTACAGTATATCACTTTGTCTTTTATATTGCTTTTGCAGCGTTTTTGACACACATAAACTATAACACACTTCAAAATCCATTCTTCCAGATACGAATGAGCTTTTGAGTAAATAAGTAATCGAAGAATGATATTGTATATAACAAAAGTTATTAAATATTTCCGACATGCCACCTCTTCTCTGGGTTCTATTCTTCACACTGTGAAGATGTACAGTACATTTTATGGTTTTGATATGCAACTATGTATAAATGTTCTGTACCACATCTCTGATGTGGTCAGTAGTTTTTTTTCCACTACCATAAATCATTGTGACATTTCAGAGGCCATGAGGAGTGTAATTGTGTAAGTTTAAGAGGTTAGTTGCAGCTAATGTAAATATTGGGTAGTTTTACTGTGTATTCCACCCAATGAAAGCACCTCACACTATTTCTCATTGCCAGGAACATTTGTCAGTCACAAATTAATGGTACTAGGTTTTGCGTGAGGTAGATGCAAAATATAGTGCTAAAGGCTAATCCACAGCAGTCTACCATAAATATCCAAACTTTGCAAGATGAATACTTGAATGTTCACCTTTCCCTATGAATAGGCAAGTATGTAAGCCTGAGGTAATGTTAACTAATAAAATATTAAAAAAACAGTTGTATAAGTCAGATTTCTCTTTGTGATTTTGGAGCATTTATATAACAGCCTTTAGAGTAAGCTCATTACTTTCTCCCAAAGATAATTCAGACTGTGCAGAAGGAGTGGAAAGAGAAACTCTTCATGGTTTCTGAGCATGTCATTCTTCATAAGATTTTCTCCTACTCAGGCTAATTCACTGAGCGCTCAACACCCACACCCGGCAATACAACAGCCTGCTGAAAAGCCTTGCTTTTTATTTTTTTCTTCCCTTTCCTTTAACTCGTATACTTTTTTGATTTAGAAACAATTTTGGATGATTAGACAATAAATAAGCACGGAATTCACGGACAAATTGTAAGCAATTGACTCATGATAGGAGCACTTATGCTGCAGCACTGCATAAACACATCTGCTGTGCAAACAGCAGATTAAACAGCAGAGACTTTCATTAAGTAAAAAGAAGAGATTGAATTACCTATACTGGGGAAAAGATTTCTGAAAGTCCACTAATCACAGCCACTGCAGTTATCCTCACTAGAACTTGAGCTTGATTTTTTTAATATCATGATCTCCCCCGCTGGTGCATTGAGATCTCCCCCGCTGGTGCATCGACAGCAGCAGGACACACCTTCACTCATGTGTCTCAGCGCCATTTGCTGTGGATACCAATCAGACAGGAGACCTTGTCCACCTCCAGCCAGTTCACAGTATGACCACGCCCACTCCAGGTGGATCAGGAAATTTAAGCACTGATCTGACACCATTCGGGGCTGTGCTAGAGTTTCATCTCTGAGCTTCTTGAGTATTCTGTCTCTGTGTTCCCTAGTTTTGTTCCCTAGATTGTGCTTTGTTTAGATTCCTGACCTCGTTCTCAAATCAGACCTTGGCTTGTTATTGCCTTGGTGTTGGTCAGCTTGGACTCTAGTTGTTTGTTATAATAATGCCTTTGGATTCTCCCTTTTACTTCTCTACCATGTTTCCTAGATCTGACCCTCACTTTGCTGACCTCAACCAATTTGGGGATTCCCCAATGTGCCTTGGACTGTTTAGTTGCACATCTACCAGCTCTGACCTCCCACATGTGCAACGACTGTGTTTCTGCCCAATTTTCTAGCATGTTACCACACCACATCTGCCTGTATGCTAAACACTGCTCAGGCCATGTCACTGGTCTGTCTGCAGCTTCCCTTTTGTGTTTTTCCCTCTTACCTTATACATTATTTCACCTTACATCTTATAGATCCAATGCGTCAGTCCATCTCAAACAGTGGGTTATTACTGTTATTACTCTTAATGGCTTTGACACCAACAGAAGGTATAGTACTGTTAATTTGATGCCTTTTCAGGAATTGGTAGGTACTGTAGAAGCCTTTTTGAATGAGGTTCTAAACAAGGTCCTGATTACTTGGTCATTTAAAATACTCTGTGCAAGAATAAAGTTGTTAAAATCACTGCACTGGCTTAATTCCAGTGTGGGCTTATGCAATCTGGCCTCCTTGTTAATTCAATTGATGAAGCAATTTCTCATATCTCCACCTGATCTGCTGTGCAGTGGGGTTGTTGGCACATAATGGCTGTGCAAAGTGAATTCTGCACTTTACTGATGAATGAATGCTTCCCTCTTATAAGTGAATCATTTTAAAATGAAAAACGCTGTGATGTTTATATTTGCCAAAATAATAAATTGAGTAAAATGTAGTATAGAGCTGCTAGTTATTGTTGACAGATTCCCAAAAATAAAATATATCTGTAAGTCAGCTGTTGTTGTTCTGCTCTTGAATAGTGTGGTTATACAGGTACAGTAGGCTTTATTCACTCTTGTGGCTGAGATCAATCCCATGTGTCAGACATTAAAATAATATTGTCTTAAACACAGTATTTCAGTCACCTGTGCTTACATTACAAAATTATTTAGAGGAATTAATATCTTCAAATCCAGAAATCTTAGTTTAAAATACCTCTTTGTCTTGGTTGTTTCTGATTGATACAGTATTTACTTTATCAAATTTAATTGCTTCTAGATATTAGCTTTCCCTTATATGCAGCAGTTGTACATGACTTTGTCAAACTATACAGCATATTATTTCGATATTTTACAGTTTTTACAATACTGTAAAGCTTTTCTTCACTGTAAAGACACAAAACATCTTCTGAAGTATGGTGGGGTTTTTCTGATTGTGATCACACTTTTAAAGAAAAAACCTGCTTTTACAAACTACTGGTTTGAGCAATATGCTGATAGTCAATAAAATTGGCAACGCTGTTATGACTGCTATCCTGAGGCATCTCTCAGCCTGCGCAAGAGCTCACAGTTTTCCAGGGCTAGCCACTCTGACCAGGTCCCCTTCTGGTCATCCGTCTGCTTCTCTGTTCAATGCCAAGGTGCCACTTTAGCGGTGCTTCGTCACTGTTTTTTCCCGACTCCACTGTTTTCCCTAGTTGCAGTACTGCCTCCACTCTCTCCATTGTTTTGCAGACCAGTGGGCTGAAGCTTCAGTGGCTCTTCATCGACAGTAGTTCCACCCTAGAATGCCAGACCAGTGCAGTCTCATATTCCTGGGAGTTTGGCAACAGGAATCCACTCTGAAAACTAGATGGCAATTCTCAGAGAGCCAATGTTCCCATATTGTGCTCAACGTCCAGGTTCCAGGGATTATTGCTGACTTCCCTTGCCCTTCTTCTCTGAAACAGCCTGCACCTTCAAACAGTCCAGATCACCACCACAACTTACACTGCACCTCCTTTTTCAAGTATTCACTCCACTCTGCATTGCACCTTCAGCTTCAAGTCTTTCCTCTGCACTGCGACCCCAGTTCCAGGTCATCACTTCACTTTGCACTCCAGTCTGCGTGGCGGTTTCTGGCCTTCACCATGGAACCTTGGGTTGTATTCCACAGGCCTCCTCTTCCACATCAATCTTCCAGCTCACTTATGGGGGACAGTCTCCATCATCCAGGACCCCAGTGCTCTCTCCAAGCAGAAATTTTCCCTCAAACTAGCAACCCTGTTTCTGTCCCATAGAGGGTCATGTTCATTCTTCTCTTTGAAGGCCTTTTCATCCCTGCCACGTTTCTGGCTTCTCTTCAGGGTAGCCTTTTTCCAGTTAGGTATTGTTCTCACCCTCTTTTCTTTCTTTTTTTATTTATTTTTTCTTTACCTAGCCACCTTCCAATGGCCCAGGAGACCCTTCTCCTTTTCTTCTTAGGGAGCCAGGCATTAGAAATCCCCTCTGAAGCTCAGTGAGTGACACCCCATTAGTCTAAGCTCCCTGGGGATTCCTGTGTTCTCAGTCTCTGACTGGGAGTGTCCCCCGCAGCAGTGCTGACCTGCTAGCTTGCCAGCTTGCATCCCTGGTTACTCAACGGTCTCTTTCTGGGAGCTTGGCAATATAAATTTGCTCCAAAGTTGAGAGAGCAATACCCCATTAACCAAGGCTCCCAGATTCCCATTGATGGCCTGAGGTGGGCAGTTTGAAAAGGGCTTTCACTGTGGCACTTTCTCTTTTCTCACCAGGGAGGCAGTGAGCCGGTTTCTTCTCAGGCCCTTGCTGCTCATCTATGCTTTTCCTTGCTGACCGGCTGAGACAATCCTTGCCCTGCTGGCCAGTTCTTTATTATTTATTGCCTTTAGTTTTCTTCCATGTCAGTCTGCCTGTCCACCTACCGCCACCACAAACTACTCAAGAGGGCTGCCCACCAGACTCATGTGGTCCCCCTTTTTTCCAGAGAGCTTAGCAGTAGATATCCACTCCGAAGATGAGAGCAACTTTCCAAGAATCGAGGATCACTGATTCTGATCGATGGGCTGAGGTGGGAAAATGAAGGCTAGCGCTTTGCCATGCCAGATTTCTTTCCTTTTTTTAGCCTGGGATGTGGATAGCTAGCTCCTCTTCATATTGCCCTTTTCTATTTCATTACTGATGGGCCTGGGATAATTAAGTAATCTGTTATTTATTTAGCACTTGTTTTCAGTCCACTTTCCCTCCATTCTAGAGAACTCCACTCCCAAAAAGTTGGATCTTTTCAGGCATTTTCGCAACTCTTCATTCTTTGCACTTCATTCCAATCACGGCCCCCATGTAACACAAGCAGCAAATAAATACATAGTGAAAGAGTCGAGTAATTAAAACTTTTGAACAGTACTGTCTACACTTTTTTAATGTATACTTTGTTATTTAAATTATAGCTTTTTTATTCATGAGCTTTTAACTATTGTTTAAGCAAGAAAATTAATCAGTAGTTGACAGAATTCCTAGTGCAGCTCTCTGGGGGGAAAAAGAGTGCAATTAAAAGAAAAAAACTAAAACTGCATGAATATTACTTCTGATTTCATACAGCTGTAATAATGTAATTAAATGATAAATTGAAGCTTTAAATTCAAACGTACTCCAATTTGCAATGGTTAAGCAAATTTCAGTATTTATAGATGGCAGTAAAACTGCAGCTGGAGCCAGTTTTCACATATCCTCTTGGAATATGGACTCTGGTAGTGGTTTTATTTTGCAGGAAACCTGCTTTGTGCGGGCCTCTTTTCCATAATGATCTTCAAAGTTTCCAACAGTGGCTTGTGACATGCGTCTTTTGCCATGACATGATTGATGACTGAAAGAGTTGAAATATAAATGGAAAGACATGATGAGCCGAGTCACACCGGCAAAGATGATGGTTGTTCTTATAAGATATTTTTAATGTTTGTCCCCTAATCTACTCATTTATCTGGTCCTGCCTAAAGCTGATTTGTGCTCATAGTGACCTATACAAATTTTTAGGCCTCTGTTTTGGTTTGTGAATGGTTAATGGAGAGGTTTATGTCCAAAAAATGGATATGGAAGATATGGTAACTAAGCTTTAGTGATGGCTGAAAGTTGGTGAAGTGATGCAGGAAATGATCCAGCTGATCGTTAGAGAGTTTTGCAGTACTACTGTAGCTGTCACTTATAGAGGTCTGGGACAAAGCTGACATAGAGACCATTCTTCTACTGAAAAAAACATTTGCATAGCTGGTTTCCATCCTGGTACCAATCCTGATGCCCTCACACCTTAAGAGCCCTTCACAGCTAAAACATTGTTTTTTTATGTGTTCTTTTGCAGCTTACGCATTTTTTAGTAATTCCTTACTAGAACCTGATAAATCATTAGCATTATCATTGCTGGCTGCCTTCATAATAAATCATAGTCTAACTGCAAAGCATAAATTGGACCATATCCACTTGTACACTAGTAAGGATGAATAAAAGAACAATGTATGACCTTAACAGAAGCCCTAATTAGGTTGTGGGACTACAGGTGACAGTGGCAACTTGTGCCACACAGTAAGATACACTCTCCAAACTGTTATTCCAGTATTCATTCATGAACTTTACAAAGGTGAAACCTGTCACAGACAAAATGATTGTCTTCTTGTTCAACCAACTAGTCCCTTTGGGGTACAGGTGGTTTGACCTCCCTTGTCTTTCAGGCAGAGGTGGGGGCATCATTGTTATTTACAATCTTCTTTAAAATTTAACTCCTTATACTGTACCTCTTCTCTCTTCTTTTGAATGTCTTGTTTTCAATGTTTCTGTTCCCCTACTCTACCATCATTGCCACAGTTCATAGACCACCACAAGCTAATGAAGCCTTTTTAGGTGAGTTTGCTGATTTACGTTTAATTTTAATCCTCAGGTCTAAGAGGGTCCTTCTTCTTGGGGACTTTAATATACATACTGTATTTACTCAAGGTCTTCCAGTTTGGCTAAGGCTTTTCTGGCTCTATTGGGATGCTTTGATCTGACTCAGTTTGTTCTTAGCCCAACACATAACAAAGGGCACACCCTAGATTTTATCATTGCAAATGACTCTTTTGTTTCCCACTTCTCTTCCCTTGAACTAGGCTTCTCTGACTACTTAGCCATTTTTTTCAATCTGGAATTACCTGTTTTTAACACTTTCCCCTCACACTCTGTAAATTTCCAAAACTGGAGATCAGTTGATCATTCTAGGTTCGCAATTTCTGTTCTATCCTTCTTATCTTGCTTCTCTTCCTCTGACTCATTAGAGGACAAAATACATGTACTTAATAGTGCTCTTTTATCTACCCTTGACACCTTTGTTATTCTAAAAACTCGAACCATCTCTTCGTCTCGCTCTGCCCCTGGTACACTGACCGTCTGCATTAAAAGAAGGTAGTCTCCCAGAAACGTGAGCGTAGGTGGCGTCTTTCTGGCCTAAATGTACATTATCGTACATTATCAGAACTGAGAAGATTATTTATCTGAATATAAGGATACGATAGAATCTGTTAGATCCACCTACTTCTCTCACATAATTGAGAATAACCATAAAATCCCCAGACATCTTTTCTCCACCATCAACAGACTACTAAAGCCATACTACCCCCACCACTTTACCTGCCTTATCGCAACTTTGCAACACATTCTTAGATTTCTTTAGCTCCGAGATCGACAACATCCAGCATGACATTCTCTCCACAACATTTCCACACCTCCTCCCTGCTTGCCCAACTTTACTGGTTCCTTTCTCTCCAACTTCTGTCTTCTTGAATCTTCATTACAGTAAACTGGTTTCACATATGAAATCCATCAACTGTATATTAGATCCCATCCCCACCACTTTATTTCAGTTCTGCCTCACTTCTCTCTGTCCCATTGTCCTCAAAATAATAAATTAATCCTTGAGCAATGGTGTTGTACCAAAGGTCCTCAAAACTGCATGCCAAAAAAGCCTAACATAGCTCTGGACAATCTAAATAATTTTCATCCCATCTCCAACTTACCCTTTCTTGCAAAAATTCTAGAATGTGCTGTTACATTTAAGTTACATAACCACCTCATTGCAAATAATCTTTTCGAATCCCTTCAATCTGGCTTCCGACAACTTCATAACACAGAAGCAGGGCAGGTCAAAGTCACTAACGTTCTTCTAATAGCTTCTGATTCTGGTTCTCTTTCTATCCTCATTCTTCTTGATCTCAGTGCTGCTTTTGACACTGTTAATCACAATATCTTACTTTCTTGTCTTGAGACAGTGTTTAGAGTTTCTGACACTGCTCTCTAATGGCTCAAGTCTTACCTCACTGATCACTCTTGGTGGACTTACTGTAGGTCTGAAATTGGACTCGCTCAATACTGGGCCCCTTAATTTTCAGCATTTACATGTTTCCACTTTTAAGATCACATTGAAGATCAACTATAATTTCTATGCTGACAATACTCAAATCTACATCCATACCAAAAATCTCCGACATAAAAACATGGCTGACTCAAGTTACCCAAATAAAGCACTTTTAAGAAGCCACCTTTAAAGGCACTATATAAAATAAAGTTTAGTATTATTATAAAGGTGGACTAGAAATCTGTGAAGAAATATAAATCACATTGCTGTGTGGAGGTGCACTGCAATCATTCCTCTCTCTTGGGTGGTTGATGATACACTACTTCAATTTGGTGATAGTGCTGGGGAGAATGGGGATTAATGCAGACTTTAATGGGAAAGGAATGACGGCCTGTTCATCCAAGTGTTGTGCGTAAAGTGACACAGCTCATACTCTGATAAGAGTACTTTATACAGTAAGAACCTGGCCTTATACTTGGTCATTGTGTCTTAATGTAATCCTGTTTCTGAATAACCTAATGTACTGAACCACTGGACTAGGATTTCTTATCATTTATTTACTTATTATTTATTCATATTTAAATTATATATACAGTATCTTTATCTTAAATAATACTCAGGTAAATGAGCTTGGGTGACATATAGAAGGCCAGGAAGGTTGTGAGGTGGAGTTTAGGCAGATAATTAATCAGATTAATACTGAGATACCAAGCCAGGTAGCGCCACATACTACAGTATACAGTAAGTGAGCATGAGGATTTTGATGTTAACTCAACCTGAGAGCCAGTTCAAAGAGTCCAAGGCAGGTGTAATGTGTTCACTTGCACATTACCTGGTCAGGATTCTGGCTTACCAAATTCTGAGCATATTAAAGTTAGTTTACTGAGGATTTACTGCTCCAGTGAGTAGGGCATTGCAGTGATCAATTTTAGAAAAGACTAATGTATTGACCAGCTTTTCTGATATAGTTAAAGAGAACAAAAAACGTAGTCTGGAGGTATTTCGGAGAAGGAAGAATGATGTTTGTATTTGGCACATACTGTAAGTCTCAAAGGTTTAACCAAGTTCAAATATCACCTTAAGTTTCAGTTTTGATTGAAATTCAAGCACAGTTTCATCTACATACTGTATAGGTTTACTGCATTAGCTTTACATAGGAAATGGGACGTGCCAAGTAGCATGACCTCAGGCTTGTCAGAATCTAAATGAAGGAAATTTTGAGTCAACCAGATTTTTATATCAGAGATGCAATTAGAGAGTGCAGAAAAAACTACTTCAATGTCAGGTTTAGTATGAACATTTCATCAGCATAAAAATGATAATTCAGTTAGAGTGATTTTAATAATTGAGCAAGTAGGAACATATACAGTAAATTATGAATAGTACTGTAGCTGCCCTGAGGAATAGATACAGTATATCATTAAGAATAATAAGCTGCATTTCTATATAATTTATATTTTTCATTTGTACCATTGTACTTGGTATATATATTACATTGTAATGTACTGTATATTCTGCATTTATACCGCTTGTACAGCATTGTACTTGTAGTGTGCTCTCTGAAGGCACCAGTTCTGTAGGGTTTGGGCATTTACTGGGACAATTATTAATTGTAGCAGTAAATCACAAAATGATTCTTTTGATGGCCTTAGAATCCAACCATGCAATATAACTCAAACAACGCACACACACAGGTACTAATACACGAGGATACATTTATTAATACATAGAATATGCATATAAACCTAACAGATCTTATCGAGAGGGTTATCAGAATACAAAAGGTATATATTCAGTCAGTTACGAAGTGTTACATATATCAAGAGGACATACGTTCAGTATATCATTCATTTAGACCGTTTCGTAAATGAACTTGGTTATAACTTCTACATTAGATACTAAAAACAAGTACATAACTCTTAGGAATTAAATTGATATCAACTGGTTGGGATAACAATTGAATTCTCGAGTAGTAATGCATTGAAGTTGAATACTCATCCAATCTCTGGGGATTCAGATCTCCTGCGGGCACAAAGAAATAGTTTCAGGCTGTTGCTGTCCAATCCGCACTCTCTGGCTCGGTGCCAGGCTGTGCTGTGCTGCTTGCGACGGTGCGCTGCTGATGCTCCCTGACCGGCTAGTTAGTGTTGGCTTTAACTAGCAAAGTTTGTGCACAGGAGAAAAGATGACTGTGGGTCCCAGCAAGTCAGGAAGAGGACCGGTTCGTTCCTGATGAAGAGCTAGTTCTGAATAGTGATTCAGCTGTCCACAGTTCTGACCTGTTCACGAGGCCTGCTGCTGGTGCTAACCTCGGGTGGATCCTCTGGTTACTCTCTGGCAACCTCCGCTCTAGACTCTTAGAACAAAGGAAAGTTCTGGCACTCGGACACACTGGCCGTTCCGTGGTTGTCCGGGCTGAGTCTCAGGATGGTCAGGAGGCGCGCTGCGAGAATGTCCTGCCCTTGGGAGCCTTCTGCTCCTGGGCCGTCCTGCCCTGAAATTCTCCTTTGAATTCCCTTTAGAAAAGTCCACAGAATTCTCCAGAATTCTCTCAGACCCTCTGTGTTGCCTTTTTTTACCTGGAGGAACTTCAGCTCGTTCATTGGCTGAAAGTTCCCTGGGCATCAGAGTCCCATGTGGGTTACTCGGCCCTACCAGTCCCTGATTGGTTGATCAAGGTGAGATATGAGTCACTTACTCCTGACACCTAGGAATGCAGTCCAGATGTCCATTTGGCACTCCCTAGACAGATAGGCGCCAATGGATGACCATTGATCATGATAGCCAGGCTTAGCTAAGTGCATCCCCATTTGGGAGCTGTCCCTTATCAAAAGAAAACATCTTTAAATCAGCCTGCATGAATAGTTTCTCTGTGGCTGCACCACAGAGATGAACAGAGAGATGAGGCCTCATTTGGGAAAGCACAGAAACACTTAATTCTGTCTTATTAACACTGTCTTATTAAGCATTGCCGCTACATACTGTATACCACTGGTGTCCCATCAA
Organism: Lepisosteus platostomus; assembly: GCF_059453375.1. Taxonomy (NCBI): domain Eukaryota; kingdom Metazoa; phylum Chordata; class Actinopteri; order Semionotiformes; family Lepisosteidae; genus Lepisosteus; species Lepisosteus platostomus. The sequence goes on from NC_142616.1 coordinate 59,122,187, forward strand.
GGAGTATCCTGCCTTGCACTTGCACTGGCACTTGCCAGGAGTGGATAGATGAAGGATGGATGGATTTATACCATTGTAAAAATGTGGAAGATTTATTCATAAGCATTTTTCTAACTTAGCTCCTAAATAAAGATTGCTTCTAGTAGCTTTCTCAGTACATAAATGTTTTTCCATATAGTATATCGAATTATCTAATATATATAGTACCACTTACTGTGCATCCTGATTGGGAATTGCTCTTTGGGTTTTCAAATATCTACTGTAATGCTACTTTAGTGTTAGAATATTAAGAATATAGAAGAAGCTGGCATACAGCTAACCTAAATTTGAAATATTGACTTTGATATTTTTTTAAAAAATGTGTGAAAATGCTGACTAAGAAACACACCGATGTAATCCAGGATAGTGCAGTTCTGTAGACCCTCTCAATTACAGAGACAGAATCTGTTAAATCACTTTAATTAAGCCAGTAATGAGAAATACTTATTTTTGAAGCCAAGATTGTCATAATTTTTTCTGTTCTGTTGTCATATTGGTTATCTTCTAGAGTTTGATGCATTTGAAACATAATACTTGGAACAGGTGCTATTCTTCGTGTCTTTATAATTGTATTATGTTCTTGTTGGACTAAACAAGACTGTATAAACGTCTGAATTCTGAACAGCTATATAGGAATCATCTTCAAAAGTGAGCTCTAGAACAGATAAATGAAATACAATTCTATAGACCTAACAGTATTTATCACTTTTAAACCTCAGGTTAACTTCCATATTTAATTATTTAGGTTATTTTAAATTCTTTGCTAAAATGAAAACCCACTGTAGAATGTATGATATCCATTCCTTGGAAAAATACCAAGATTTTTCATTTGGTAATGCAAATGTTATTACACCAACAGTATATTACCGCATTAATCACTGATGCTTTTGACAAATTATTTGTGTAAGGTGGGTGGCATAGTGGCACAGTGATTAGCATTGCTGTCTTGCCCTGGGTTCAATCATGTACCTGGGATGTTATCTTCATGGAGTTTGTATGTTCTTCCCGTGTTTGTGAGGGTTTCCTCTGAACGCTCTGGTTTCTTCCCATGGTACAAAACATACTGGCAGGTAAATAGGCTTCTGGGAAAATTGATCTGTGTGTCTGTATCTGTGTGTGCCATGCGATGGACTGGTGTCCCATTCGGGTTGTATCTTGCCTTGAGCTTGTTGCTTGCTGCGATAGGCTTCAGTTCATCTGCAACGCTACTGTATATTGGATAAAGCAGTTTGAAAGATGGATGAATGTACAGTATTTGTGTGGAGTACTACTGCAAATACTCAAGGTCAGTATTTGTATTTAATACTGCTGTAGATAATGGAGATTTGTCTTGAGATGTTCTCAATCTTGTAAAATCCCTTTATCAACTGTAAATCATTTGTGATCCATTTAAAAGTCAACAGAAAGCACATTTATTTAAGGTTGTGGCTTTTTCTGAAGTTACGTTATCTGCCTAAAACATACCTTGTAGGAACTGACTTCATCAAAACTGAAGGGCAAAATCTTTGTGTTGCTAAATCAATCGTGAATTTTGAGAAAAAAGAAATCTTGCATCAGAATAGAACTATCAGTGGTTATTTATGAGGATATGGAGGAGGGGAATTAATGCACTTCATATGCCTATTAGACCAGTGATAATACACACATGACTTGAAGAATGCTTCTGCTCTGATGAATTGTTCCTAAAACAGGAAAAATCTGTTTGCAGGTGTAACCTAGTTTGGCCTAGATCTGGAACTCAAAATGAAGAGGATTGATTGTCCCTCTTACTGCAGTGAACGCCCACTGTAACTATGTTGTAAAATGACCTGTGACAAATCAGCAGAATAGATTTACTGGATTTCCAGCCTCAATATTGACTTTGAAACCCACTTGAAATACTTTTCAAGGGTATGATTAAGCAACCTTCACAAGCCTTAGACAGCTAAGTGAAAAAACAAGATTAGGATACCTTCATAACTAAAGTGCATGTGAATTTGGTATGGGTCCAACAAAGCAACATGAATTCTAATAGGCTTGTCATCTTTTTTTTTCTTTTCCAATGACCATGGCAACCAATTTTCATCTTGCTCATATTGATTTTCTGAGATAATACCACAACACCTCCTGAAGCAAATTGTATTAAATATACCAAAAATCTCATCTAATCTGCTTTTCTTGCATTTTTTATATTTATGATCAGGTCAGCTATTTTGGTCCCTGCATGTGCAGATACTTTAAGACAAATCATTATCAGTTTTTATCTACATACTTTAGTTGTATGGGCAATAATAATTCTATATTATCCGTAGTTGTGCCATACAATTTAAATTACTAATAAACTGTATGCTTAGACCAATACATATTCAAAATTATATTAAGGGAGATCTGTAGCACAAGGATGTGTCAATGGACAAATGGGTCTTCAGGCTCTGCAAGTTAGTATTAAGATGGTCTAGATGACTACAGATGTAGTGAAAAAAACAGGAGATCAGGAAAAACTGCATGAAGTGTACAAGCAATTTTTATTTAATTAGATTTACTGAAATTAATCATCATGGCTTCACAACTTAAATGTGCAGCAACTACTTACAAGTCATATTTTGTCACTAGTTATCCCCTCTCTGCAGCTGAAATTACACCATGTGGTTAATGTAAATACATTCCTTCTCTCTTTTTTTTATTTTGAGTCATGCTAAGTTACCAAGCAGATCACAAAAAGTTGTTAGGACTTTCAGCTTCTTTTCTCACAGCTTCAGAAACCAGCACTTACTACCTTAGAGATTCTCAACCAATGGTACAGTATGTGTTCCAGCTGTAGTCTCCACTCTTTCTGCAAGTTGAAAACAGCTGCATTTCTTTGAAAAAAAAATGTTCTACTATTATTATACAATATACGTTTACTCTGACTGCCACACACTTATTATCCATATTGTGTTGTTTAAATTGCTAGATATTTATTTCTAATCTTTCTAAAACCTACAGTACTGTCAGTATACAATACAGATTCTTAACTGTATTTTATTTCCCAGTTTACCCAATTACACCAATGGTATTCCTCTCAATCTCATGTTATCTGCTTACAGTATGTTTCTAGTTCAGATGACATACAGAATACTGATCAATAAGTCTGTTTTCAGGACAACTGGTGGAATTACAGGGAAGTTCTTAGATTGCTGGACCAGCTATATGGTCTAATGATCTATGATCTAATTTTGGAAAATGGCACATAGTATTTCAATAGGTAGCTGCATCAGCATGCGTAGGCTGCAAAGGAACAAGTAAGGGTTTATTCCATGTTGAAAGGCATGAAATTCCACACACCTGAAGAAACGTGTCTCCTTTCTTCTCTTTTCATCATGGAATAAACCTTTACTGGTTCCTTTGCATGTTTTAGTATAACAGACACATTGAGAGGTTGTTTTTAATATACTGTATATTTTGTAGAAAAATGCACTGTTCTCTAATGCATTGGGACCTACCTGTAACAACACTGGTCTGAATCTTTCCAGCCATGGTGAAAGGAAAACTATGCCCTAGGGAAGGTCATTGATGTACAATAGTGTGCTTGATCGAAATGAATGTTTTCTTTCCAAGTGTTGATTTATCTTCATAGTCTTAGGCACTGTACATGGATAGGGATATGTAGTTACAATAAATAGAGTGGGCTTGTAGATGCTTATATGTTATTTAAAATGAGATTAAAGTATGCTTCTCCAAATGAAGCAGAATTTGTCACAATTGATGGAGCATTGATCTTCATTAATGCATTCTATTTATTTATTACCCAATCCTCGATACCTTGAATCTAGGATACCTTAAAATCCTGTACCTTTTAAACCTTTTCAATCTACTGTGAAGACTGTTGTTTTCTAGTTACAGATTCTAGAGGTGCAAGAAGTCACAGAGCAGTTCTGTGAAGGTTTGACATGAGTTTGTAAATCTGTGTGCCTGACAGTGCCCTCCCTTCACGAATGTTACAGAGTGGTTACCCTATGTTATTACCTTGAATGGGTGTTTATGAGTGAACATTGCCTACATATTGGAACTATAGAAAAAATAACTTCTGCACATACTGTAGTAAAGTGACTATTCCTGATAATGTTATCTCCTACTTTCAGTCACTGTATTTCTGAAATGTCACAAACAGCAGGTGTCAGCACTCAAGCCAGGTTAGAGAAATGGTCACAGGCCAGAGTTAAATTTCTACACAGACCTTTAAGAATAAAAAAGACTGACTTGTTTCTAACTCATGAAGCTCAGGTGATTGAAGTTATGTGATAGACATAATAATTTCATCATATTTCTTAAAGGCAGACATTAGATTGATTCTTTAAATTTACAAAACATTTGCAATTACAATACAAAAGGTCATTACTAAGATGCTCAACATGGCTATTAAAGTACATTGTTTTGATGAAAAATCAGCTACAGAAATAATAGATGCAAATAATTTTATCATAAACTATAACAAGAGAACCACACACAGTATGGGAAAAGATCAATGCCGTAAAATAGTTACAACCATATTTGATCCACTAAAGTCGTACTGTACAGTATGTAGAAGGCACCATTAAATCATCAACTACATCAAATTCGATGCCAAAGCTGTTTTTTCTTTTCAGAAAACAAAGCTGCTTAACCAAATCCAGGAATATACTTTAGAATAAAGTACAGTATGGTATATTCTAAAGTTAAAATTATATATTAATATATTCTAAAGTACTGTAGTTATACGCAATAGAAAACCACCTACCGTAGATTTTTAGAACTACTAATTTCAAAACTAAGTGTAAAGATATCTCAGTAACATTATAAAATTATTAAAAATTAAAATGTTCATATTAAAAAGGGATGGATGTATTTTAGTAGATAGCTCTGCTTTTCATCTGCCTTCTAAACCAAATGACAAATTCTCTTCAGTTGCTAATTTGTGCATGCTTCATTACACCCCTGGATTAAAACCTTGATCTGTGAATGGCACCTATTATTTCAAAACAAATTCAAATAAAATAATTACTAGCTAATGAATAGCAATTATCTAATTACAGAAATTTACATTATGGTACAAAGGTAGGTTTGAATAATAAAGCTGCTCAGAAATACATGAACAACCTTTTCACAAGCAATTATTGAAATAACGCAATGAAACATTGATAAATCAGAAAGACAAAATAAGTCACATGTAAAAATCTGATATACTGGATAAGCCGCAAGTTAACATAATAAATATGGTAATACAGATACATTTCATTAAAACTAATACACACAAAATCTATACTGTAGTTGTTAATAATTTAGAAATTACACGTTCAACACTATACTGTATGAAATGTTTTCAATTGTCTGTTTTGATTTGTATTGAATAGTGTTCCAAATTCAGTGAGTGGAGATCAACACTGAAAAGTCCTAACCATCTACAGTACATTACTTTATTTAGACTTGAATACTATCCCTAGGATGTGTTTACGGTCTGTTTGGTTATTATTCTAAAGATAAAGATTCCCATCTTTGAGGATAACTTTAATATGGGCTTTTCACACAAGCAGATGTGGTTACCTTATCAAATGGTAGCTAAAACATACTGGAAATGGGAACCCTCATAAACCCTTCAGCAGGATCCATGGTGGTGGTACAGGACTTCTGTTGATGCAGTCAATACCTTGTTGCAGGGGGACTCCATTTTAGGTCTCTAACCTTATTTTAGGGGTCTTTAGGTAGAAGCATGAAGGAGATTCACTTTACTTACCACTTACAGTAGCTTCTTGTTTTAATGTATTTGGTTTAAAAATTATTTAAAAGTAAAAAACATGAATGTATAGATACAAGGAAGGATAATGTGAAAATAAAAAAATGACTAAAAGGAGAGGAAATGAGAGTACTGCAAGTCTCACACAAACAAAGTGGAAAAAGAACAAAAACAGTGATTCAGCAGATGATAATGAATATTTTTTTCATTTGGTTGCATCTGAAAGTGCACCCGACATTCTAAGTTGAAATCAAATGGTCCATGCTTTTCAGTATACTAACAGCTGAACAAGAAAGGTGATGACCTTATCTGAACCAAGACGTACTGTTATAAATATTCATTGAGTTGGGTCAGGATCTAATATCTCCTAAATCACTGACAGAATCTATAATAACCTCATTTACATATGGAAGTGGGATCAATTTGGTAGAGTAATTTTTACCTTTAATTACTACTACATAATAAATGGACCATCTGAGAGCTGCTAAATGTATTTGATTTAACTGATAATGAAATTAAACAATCTGAGACGCCTCCTTATTTGAATATGTATTACAACGCTAAATGTTAATTTCATTTCCATATGTGAAGTGACATTGTGTTCTTGTCTCTTGCCCTTTCATTATTGTTTCTTTATCTTTCCTTTTCTTAAGTGCAGCTTTGCACATGGGCGTTCTGCACTGCAATGAGTAAAGTTTGTATTCTGTGCTCAAGAAAAGAGCCAATTCATAGCAATGTTATCTCACTGTGTTACAGTATACTGATGAGAAAAAAGAAATGCAACACCTCCTCCTCCACACTCTGGCCCTCCCGTCTGCGTGGAACAGGCTGAAGAGTGACTCATCTGTGAAGAGGACCTGATGCCACTGCTGACGATTCCATTGCAGCCTCTGTGTGGCCCAAGCCATTTGGGTGTGACATCTACAGTAGGAGGTGTGAGCAGAGGGCCTCTGATAGGTTGCCTTGCTCTTAGGCCAGCAGCATGGAGCCTCACTGTCCTTTCACTGATGGGGACATTGTGTCTGCCAGCAGTTTCAGCTGCAGTACGGGTGGCAGATCTGAAATGATCTCTCAGATGGACCAGTCTGATGTGTCGGTCTTGCTCTGATGTGGTCAACCGGATCTTGGATGGTCATCTGTCCTGCCGGTCTGCTGAAACCTTCTCTGCAGTTGGGACACAGTGGAGCTGCTTACTCCAAAGTGTCTGGCAATGCTGACACATAACATGCCTGCCTGCAGCATGCCAATGGCACTCTAGCTTCAGGTGACTTTCAAGGCATTATGGAATGCACAGAAAACTGACTAAGTGTGGCATTTTTCTTGTAGTGACCTAAGCTTTGAATTAAAGCCTTTTTAAAGGTGACTTGATCTGGCATTGTTCCATCTGGACCTTGTTGAGTAAAAGTGCACCTAATGAGCTTTTGTGTGATTGGCAAGTTGCAATGCCTTACTGCACAATCTGTATTGCTGGTGAGAGGACTTAAAACAAATTGACTACTTTTTGTGAAAGTACATACAGTAAGCTAAAACTATAGTATTTGCATTGTATATCTCTATTCATATTCAATAGTCTGTCTATAGAGACAATATATCTAATTTCTGTATTGCTTTATCTATCCAGCTTTGCAGGGTACTGTACATTCCTGTTACAATCAAACTTTTCATTAGAAAATATCTAATCATTTTCTTACAAAACTATATTAAGTGGAACACTTCAGTAGCTCAGCCAACTAAGGTGCTCAGTCTGAGTGCAGTTTCAGCAAGTGACAATTCACAATTAGCAGAGCATTGATGAGGTCAGTCAACCAGGTGGAAGGCTTGCAATGATGTCAGTAGGAGACATGACAGTGCTCCAGTCAGTAAGAACTCTTCTTGTCAGTCGCTGTTAAGTTTGCATTGTGCCAAAAAATCAATAGTTTGATCTGTTCTTAACTCTTTATTTGAAATACAGAAGTCATTGCTAAGACTTAAAGAAACACATTAGCAGTTCAAGTTGGGTAGCCATTAATTGAAAAATGCATACAATTACTGTATGAATGAAAGTCATATTTTCTAAATGTGGAACTTTCCTCTTTCTTGCAGTGGCAACTGCAAAACTGTAGAAAGATGTAGGCTGAAAAAAGCACGCACTTTATTTTCAAGGTGCAAGTAATTTCAAAATGTCTTTTGCAGAACTCACTGGCAAAGTTTAAGTTTGCATGCTAGCTGGAGACTGGTACTGTAAACAGGACACAGGTGATAAGCAGATGTGTACCAATTTGATTGGATATGATAAGCCATGTTTTCTTTGCTATGGTTTGTCTAGGGAGATGGTATTTTGGGTACAGTATTAAAGAACATTTGATCAAGGATTCAGTGCCAGTATGATCCTCTGAGTGAAATACAGAAGGAAGGCTCAGACTTCCTCTTTCATGTCCTGTACAGAGAACTGCCTAGGAGAACTAAGAGTCCGGCCTTTTATTTTGGAAGCTCCTTGATTGTTACTTGCAGGTAAAAGTACAAGTTACTTAGAGGTACTGATACAAGTTACTTACAAGTAAGGGACCCTGTTACTTACAGTTATGTTGCTTTTTCACATCCACCAATCCATTTTCTAACCTCTTTATCCAATAGACGGTTGCCGGAGAGCCAGAGCCAATTACGTCAAGCAGCAGGCACAATGTAGAATACACCACGAAAAGGAAGAAAGCCCCACACACAGTACCTGGGGAGAACATGTAAACTTCACAAAGATAGCACCCCAGGAATTGAACGCAGGGCTCTCACGCTGCACGGCAGCTGCTTTCTATTGCACCATGATGCCACAATACTTATTTCTGAAACACAATAATATACAGTACAAAACAGCCCACACAGATGCCCGTACGTGTCTTTTTAGCATTTTATATTTTTGTAAAGCTGAATATTTTGTGAACATATTGTAATGTGTGGGTAAATGGTGAAACACCAGTGTTTTTTAAGTCGTTTGGGGATACTTGCTCCCCTCCAATTCACAAGAGGGCGCTGTGGAAGTAAGGAGGTACTGCAGCTGACTGGTTTCCCAAGCTTTATCTTCTGCCCAGCCTCTGGGTGTGGTTTGGCCTCTAAATGCAGGTGAGCTAGACTCACTATGCTGTAGATAACAATCAAATATACTATATTTAGAACTATTGACAAGTCCTTTTTCTTTTTTTGACTTTTCTTTCCCATCATGCTGCACCAACGGACAAAAGAAATCTTCTAACAGGTAGAGTCCACAGTTTATTTTTATAACAACAAACACTACAGTGGCAGTGAGGATGGTGTAGCATCACAGCTCCATTAAATTCTTCTTAAACATAAAATACTACATCACCATAGGTATCATCTTGAGACACACAAAATATTAACCTTACTCTTATTCTTAATGAATAAATACATAATTTGACAAAGACTGCAGCAACTGTTTTCCTTTCTTTTATTTTTTTTTTAAACAGCTTTTGAAATACTTGTAAGTCCCAGTGTTGCCATAGTGGCAGTACTTTAAATAATGATAATACCAACATTTCCAATATTAGTGCAAGATTATCCAGTGTCCAAAAAATATACTTCTCTCTTAAACGTATGGTCTTCAGGGTTTAATTTGTAAGAAAGTGGTCCATGCAGGGAATCGTTGGAAAGGCAGTGGTCAAACATCGATCTCCAGATTGATTGCTCTGCTGGCAAATACTGCTTGTGAAATCAGGTTCATAGTTGGCATGGTTGTTGAGTTTGTGAGACTTCTACTTGTGAGAATCAGTAAGCACTTTTATTAATTAAAAAAATGAATGGTAATAGCATAAAATGGGAGTTCTTTCCCATTTTAATCTGACATTTAAAAGTGCTGGTAATGTTGGATTGGTGGGACAGCAATGTGTACTTTTGACAAAACCTTGATGATACACTGGTGGTAATAATAAAAAACTTGTCATGGTTGTAGAAAAACTAAAGCAAAGAGTTCAACACCAAATATTATAGAAGCTGGTGATTTAGAATACAGATACTGTAGGTACAGTTACTATTCGAGACTATTACATATTTTAAAAATATTAGTTTAACCATGTAAAAAATTGATTAAGAAGTAATTTAGTTTAACCATGTAAAATGGTTTAACTTAAGATTAAGAAGTAATTTCATTTTTTTAACAATAAACATTTCACACTTTGTTTTTCATGCAGTACATTATGAATAACCCGTTTGTGATTTACTAAGATTAATTTTGTATCACTGGCACTCTTGAATATGTTTAAATAATTCTTTAAAATCTTTATTTTATTAATTTAAGATAGAGGTGCTTATTTTAGTATCACCAGTGGATAACATGATTAACAAAATAAGTAACCCCTCCAAGGCACAGTGACAAGCAATAATGTTTGTTGTCCTTAACATACTGCAATTATGCTCTTTCCTGCCATGTACTGTATTTAAATAAGCAGTGTAATCATGCACTGTTTTGTGTGATTTTTCAGGTTCAGTGCAGTGAGAGCCATGTTAACACAAGGCTGAAACATTAGTTATAGTATAAAGCTTTAGCAGATATTTTCAGGTTTCCTCAGCTTACTATATAACAAGACAAGTTGCAAAATGTCTTTTCTATTGCAAGATAGATACTGAGAACTGGAGGCAAATGTTAAAAGCAAAACTAATTTAACTTTTATTACAGGACATTATATTTCTTCACAAATGGCTATAGGAGCTACAGATAAGTTATCCAGCCATGTTATTGATGCTGGTGCCCTGTTATTATTTAATAAATGACTAGATGAGATCCAATGTTCAAATAATATCAGCCATGCAAGACAGATTAACCTCCCCTAGTTTTTAACCTCTTTCTTACTTTAATTTACAAGACTTTATTGCTTTACATTTATCTTTGCAAATTCAAACAGACTAGCACAATCTGCAGTCCATATTGCACTGTTTTTTCCCTGAGACCCTTGTTATGTTCATTGTATTAACCAGATGTGCATATCAAACAACCTTAGCATCAAGAGATTACATCTTTTAGAATATCTGATTCTAATGGGAGGGCTTATGGAAATAGAAAAAAGGTAGATACAAGGTCTGAAGATGAGGAAAGGAATCTAATCTTGAAGGAGTTGAGTTGCCACAATATTTCTTTTAGATTAAAAACCACACAGCAATGCTACATGCAGGGGTTATGTATTTATATGCTTTATCTGTTATTGTGCCTTAAGTCATGTCTCAGATGTGCTCAATGTGACAATAAATGCTCACTATTTCTTATAAAACTAGGATGTGCAAAGACCCCAACATATTCAAAAGCTTTAACAATCTTATTTATCAGATACCATATATTCTGATGTCTTAGAAGAGTGTGTATAACAGCTACATGTTAGTTTGACATCTGACACCATTTGAAATAATTTTAAGACCTTCTAATAAGGAATAATAAATACTTACAGGGTCTTTGTAACAAAAAAGCATATACAATTCATAGTTTCTCTTAGAATTATTCTAAAAGGATGGAATAAACCTTATCTCAAAGTCTGTATGAGATTTTGTTTTAATTTCAGATATTGCAATCAACTATAATATGCTCCAGTCCTGTGTACAAGACCTATTGATAAATGAGCACATGCATATGACTTCTGAGGGCTATACACTGGCTACATGTTGATTCATCTCAATGACACAATTTTCAGCACCATGGTCAGCAGCCACTCACTCTCCAGCAGGCAGAAATGCAGCATAGAAAGCAAAGAAGAAAACCATATCAGCATCAATGATTTTAAGGCTATACCTGTATGTTTTGGTGCCACATGTTTTCTTATTAAAGCCCCTGAATACTGAATTTTAGAGAAGGGACAAAAGAAGAATAAAGAACAAAGTACAGCTTCTATTATTGAGCCAGTGTGATCAAATAGCCATTAAAGAAGCAAAGAAAGCATATTTAGACAGTGCAGACCATGAATCAGTCATGTGGCTTTGTATGGTACCTCCCTTCTCTGGGGAAGAATACCGTTCCAGGCCATTTCACAAGAGCAATACATGTGAAGGACACTTAATATTTTGACATGCTGATATCTACAGAATTTAGTTTCTGTTGAGGATATTGAGTGAAAACAAACAATCAAGCTTTCACTCCTACTGTATGTCCTTTATATTATATTACCTTCAATGGCATGGAATGTTTCTATAATATGAATCACCTGGGTGCAATATGATTAAGGGATAGCTCAGAGATGAATCAAGCAATTTGGCAAGCCTTTTACTCCTGATGATGTTCTGTTCTTGTCAGGTATTAATTTAAATCAATTCTTCTACAGATTTGGCAGTAGCTTGTTCTACTATTTAATGTATCCCACTTAGAGTGATGACTGTGTAAAAATTTAAGCTTTTAGACAGCTCCAGTGACTGGTCGATGGTTTGTGAGAGTACTTACAGCTACTCTGTCTTTTGAGTTATCAATTTGTCAAAAGATTTTTTTAACACCCAATTAATGTGAGTTATTGCTCCATCTTTTTTTGTGTGCTTTTTTGGGTGTATAGACTCTGGCTCTGGCTTTTCCAATATTGCATGTCTGCAACAGCAGTTTATTTGTATTGAAATACCCTTTAATTTTTAGGATTCCCCATGCATTGACTGTAAACTAAGCCCTATCAAATTTTACAGAGGAAAAGGCTTGACAGCTTATGTACCAAATGGAAATAATTGCCTTATCAATGTTTATATAACCCTGATTCTTGCTAGGAAAGGTGGGCTGAAAATGGATGGATGTTTATATATGACAATGTCTATAAAAACCCACTCTTAATTTCCTGGGATTAATATTTATTTTGAAATTCTGTATATCCAGTAGAAGTGCATGCAGATTATTGGACTACATCACATTTCACTTCAGGAACATTTCAAAAGTTTTAGACAAAACTAGTTTGGAAATTTATAGTATGCATAGAGAAAATTATCCTAGCATAATAATGCAACTACAGTAATATAAAAACAGAATACTGTTTTGTTTTAGGATGATTCAAACTACTCTTTGCCTTTTCTGCCCCCTGATACCACAATTTAAATGAATACAGATTGCCAAAACATTCTGAAATGTACAGTAATTATTCAACACTTTATTTTCTGTATTACCTGTTTTTCTTTAAAAAATTGTTTAAATTCTATGTACTTAGAGTCTGATTGTTTGGTAGTTGGAGTTACAGTACTTGAAGAAGAACTTTTTTTTTCCTGCACTATATTTTAGATAAAAAACTGTAAAACTGTGTAACAATTTATTTTTTGCTTCTGTTTTGTAACATGAAGCATCCTCATTTATTCGTTCTACAATAAATGAGGATGGAATTTCAACCAGAAATTTCCCCAGCAAGAAATTTGCCAGCATTGTGGTTGAAAGGATAGATACAGCAATGTGGAAAAGAGACCTACAGTTGAAGCATAAAAGGAAAGAAAGCAGAAGTGATGAGTGATAAGTTAAATCTTCAATTGATTCTCAAAACGGGTATTAGGGTATTAGTAATCTAATTGATTAAATTGATTTAATCTAATTAAATAAAAAGCAACTGTGTTTATTTTATATTTTTGGAAATGTGTTTCCTTAAATCTACTAGGTAACTGTCATTTCTGTTTATTTGGATATATTTTTTAAGGATCAAAAGTTGTCAGGTCAGAGGACGGGCTCAGGTATTCTAATTCTAATTCTTTCTAATTCCATCAGTTAGCTGTAGGAATGTCAATGTGACTGGTCTTGTGAGGACCTAATGAGTTATGACTCAAACTGTAAATCTTAGTTTGTCTAATGCGTTTTTAGTTTTATCTGATATTTGCCTTTTAAGCTACTGTATTGCCTATTTATTTCTGCTTTGACAAATGGTTCACCGAAAATTAAAAAGGAAAAACAAGCTCTTACATATCATTCCTGACCACCGAGGGTGTTTCACATTACTGCTGGCATGTTAAAAATCAAATTTAAATGAGAGAACTCTTATTATAAGGCTTACACTGCTTTTCCATGTTGGGGGTTTACTTACATGTTGTATTACAGTATATGGGTTTTAATATGAATGTACACTAATTAAAGTTTGAATCCACACAGCCTATGCAAGGAATTTAGTATGCTAGGAAGGTCCATTACCATGCTCATCACGTCACACAAAAGGGGATTATAGCTTTCATGCAATACACATGCTAAACAATCAAACACTGTCCATGTTCTAATTACATTTTATTGTCCTTGAAGAAAGACTCTGCCATCTCAATAGGATTGCCGTGTCACATTTTCCGATGATTTATAGATATCCAAGCTTGAGATTAGTTTTATTTCAGTCTTTGTACAGATTTCACTTGGCTATTGTACTGTAAATGTCCAATTATGAGAAACTCCTCTGAGAGCAGTGTCTTATCTCAAACCTTTCAGTGGAGTCAGATAGACACTCCTCCAGGATAAAATGGGTACATATCCCACAGGGGGTGGGAGGAAGATAAAAGCTCACTGAGAAAGGATGTTCTCAGAGTGGGGACTCAGTTTTCTGCAGGACTGGACAGCAAAGCATTGTAAGCTATTGTTCTGAAGGAATGTGCAATGAAAAGAGTAAATGTTGGGACAATTAAGTGAAATTTCTTATTTTTGGTGTGATAATACTGTTTTGGTACATTGTGTACTAATAAAATTTGTATTTCAGCTCAAAAGATTAATGTGAGACAAAAGTATAAAATATTTATTGTTTCGGTGTCTAAATGGGAATGTTGACTACATTGCCCTAAAAGCAAAAGATTGAAAGAAATGGTTTAAGCTTTTCAAACTGTTGCATTTCATATTGAATGCAATGGCATTTTAACAGTTACAACTAACATTTCTTGGCTTTTCCTGACTCTTAACCTATTTAACCCTGAAACCATGCTCATGGAGAACACCATTCAACATGAAATTTCTCATTACAGAATACATGTTAAGAATTAAAATTGTACCATAGTTGATACATTTTCTTTGCTTTGACAAGGTTGCTTAGTCTTTTAAGGCTAATATTTTGATGCCATGAGTTATATTTTCCTCTCAAATGAGTGGAAGGTTGCATTAAGTCTTTGGAAAAAATCTGAACCCTAACCTCTCCAAACCCTTAGCTAGGGTTAGGGTTAGAATTATTAGAAAACATAGAGGATGTTTGATGGCATAGCTGTGTTTTAGGACAGAAATCAAATTTAGGAAATGTGATATTTCCATGTTATCTTCACTTTTTTTCATGCATATACAGTATGGCTCTATACACTGCATGGTCATAAATGGAAATGTTGACTAAATTCCCCTAAAACCAAAAGTTTGAAAGAATGGGGTTAAGCTTTT
Source organism: Lepisosteus platostomus (assembly GCF_059453375.1). Lineage (NCBI taxonomy): Eukaryota > Metazoa > Chordata > Actinopteri > Semionotiformes > Lepisosteidae > Lepisosteus > Lepisosteus platostomus. The sequence continues at coordinate 59,137,261 of NC_142616.1, forward strand.
CAAACTGGTGCACTTTGCATTGAATGCACTAGCATTTTAACAGATACTGCTTAACTTGATTGGGTTTTCCTGAGTCTTAACCTATTTAACCCTTAAGCCATGCTCATTGCGAAAACCATTCAACACAAAATATCTCATAAAAGAATACTTTTCAATAATTAAAATTGTATCATTGTTGATATATTTCTTTGGTTTGACAAGGTTACTTAGTGTTTTCAAATTAATATTGTGATACCCTGAGTTATATTTTCCACGCAAATGAGTGGAAGGTTGCATTAATTCTTTGGAGAAAATCTGAACACTAACCCTAACCTATCCAAATGTTTTTGCTATGGTTAGGGTTAGCATTATTAGAAAACATAGAGGATGTTTGATGACATAGCTGTGTTTTAGGACAGAAATGAAATTTAGGAAATGTGATATTTCAATGTTAGCTTCACTTCTTTCTGGCATATACAGTACATTTATGTTCCTCTAAGATGCTTTGCTAAGCTTCAAATACAGGCACTTTTAGTTTATGCTTATTTGAGAAGTTTCCTCTTCAACAAATAAAATACTATACATTCTCAATCAGACTCAAACAAGGAGACTGATTTGGCCAGTTCAAAACTTTCAACTTCTTCCTGATGAATTCCATGGTTACGTGCAGTATGTTTTTGGTCATTGTCTTGCTGAAAGGTCATTTGTTTCCCAATGAGATTGGGTACACTTCAGAATTCGTTCTTTTGCTGTCATCTTTAGTTACTTCATTAGTAAAGACAAGTGAACCAATTGGATTGTATTGGAGGTTTGCAGGCCCAAGCCAATACACTACCTCCACAATACTGAGAAGTCTCTCTAAGATATTGTTTTTCATTAATACAATGTTTTTAATACAAAGCTCCTTTAATGTTTAATTTTTTTGTTGGATGATTCTCCTTGAAACTGTTCTAATAATTCTTATACTGTACCACAGAATGCCTTTGATGTTTTTAGAATAGTTACTGTATTGTGAATTTAATTATAATGAAATATTATTTTATTGAAATGACCTCTACACAGGACTTTTTCACCTAAATATTTGTTACATTTACATGCTTTCCAAATAAAAAAAAAAATGATACTGTAAAAACTATGAATGTAATGTGGTAAACCAATGTTTACTGCAGAATTAAATCAGCAGACCTTTAGAATTAAAGCAAGAGCTAACCAATTCATGAGCATCTGGATTAGGAGTTAAGGAAAGCTTATTCAGTCTGACCCTAGTAGGGTATACACCCTAGCTCCCTTATACAAACTCATTGGTGGTAGAAATATAATATTTGTCAAGGACAACTGCATCCATAACGTGTATCAGTGCATGAACAGTGTTATTTAAAATGGTCTCACAAACTACTCTGGTATGAAAAAGAAAAGCTACAGAACAGTGGCCATCATTCCCAGTTGCACATTGCACTTTTCTGATGTTAAGCAGAGATATAGGTCAGCTTATAGTTAGATTAATCAGATGGTAACATTTCTTTCTGTGACACGATGACAGACTGGATTTCATCTCTCTCCATATGTGTTCTAAAGTTTCCCTGAATTGTTAGCACTCTAAGCTTTGTCACATGAAAGTGCATATACAGTATATATCATAATAAACACCCTTTTTTAGTTAGCAATTGTAAGCAAAAGCACTGTAAAGTGATTTTTTGTTAATATATAAAACACCACAGTGTTGTACCTTCATACTAAAAAACCTGTGATCAGCAATATTTCGTTCAATCACTACTTTTGATTTCTATAATTAACCCATAGGACCCTCTTCTAGAAACTCAGGAGGTGGAGGTAAAGTTTTGCTGAGAGATGCTATTCCAGATGCTAACAATATCAATGTGTGGCATTTTATTGTTTCCTCCACATTCTAATGCACATGAATATTAAAATTCTAAGTAGCTGGAGTGATAATGTGCCTTTTTTCCTTTTGGTGGATCTGGATACATATTCCATAATGGCAAGGACATGGCTATAGAAATGCTAATCAGAGTGTCCAGTTTTCTATGAATAAGCAAAAGCATTTTGATGTGTAGTAGGAATGAGTGCGACTGGGTAACAAAGGGATTTTTTTTAAATACCAGAAATGAAATTCTAAAAGTTTATGGAATGCCGGGTGCCTGGCTTACCTGATATGCAGAGTAGGAAATGCTCTTCTGTATTCATCTCACTCCAGACCTCTGCTGTGTGTTTACAAACCTTTCCAACAAAGTTCCAGCACTGCATTTGTTTTGAATTATCTGAAAATAAAGAATAATTATAATTGGTTGACATCTCTTCTTTTGTAAAGCACTGGAAGAAAGGAGAATCTTCTTAAATTCCCCCAACTTGGCAGTCCTTTTGTAACATAGTCTATATGCAGCAGATTCACTTACTTTATTGATCTTTCAGTTGAAAACAAATGCATTGAGTCCTGCAAGCAGATTTTCAGATGATTCATTCAAAGCTTTTACAAGTAAAAAGTGTGTTGAGCTAATGAAAATGGTAAGCCTCATATCCCACAAATCACTTCATTAGCATAATGGTTTATTGTGTCAGCTTGTTTTGGGGTTATAAATTGACATGTTGTCTATAACGTTAAATCATATAAACAATTTAAGATTGTCATCTTTTTATGGCTTGGGCATATAAGGCATACTTTTTAATAGAACAGAACACTGAAACATTTTACTTGTATAGTGAAGAATTGATTTTACTAAAGAATTACAATATGTCTTCATTCTGTGTGAATATACAATACATACTGTACACAATCCCCTCCCCCAAAGTTTATTAATATCCCTGTTGAAAAAATAAATATGAAGTAACAGAAATATTTACAGATTGGATAATGATTCTTGCATAAATTGTAAAAAATGTTATATAGTAATCTTTAATTGCATTTCACAAAGTCCTGTTTGTTATAAATAACTGAATCCCAAAAAAACAAGAGCTATTATGATTAAAGTACAACATTATAATTTAAGTGAGACATATTATGTGAGACTAACTTTCTGCAATATAATGTTTGTTTCCATTTCATCAAGGGTATGAATAAATATTCATTATATTTTTGATTTTCTTGAATAAATGTATTCAATTGATCACATTGTCCAAAGGCTGTGTACCAGAATCTCTAAAGTCATTGAGTCACCTGTGAAATTAATAACTTTCTATTTCAGAACTCGTTCGGATCAATGCAGTGCATACCTACTGAATTTTCCTGCTAAAATGTTCAGTGAAACCTATATTATATTTCCTTTCCTTTGTGAATAAATAAGTGCTATTTCTCATACTGTAGATTACTGTTTAATCAATTCTGAGCTTCTAAAGAAATGTATCACTCTACTGTATATTTAATGTATATAGTAAGTAAATCCTTTTTGGGTCTTCAAATTAGTAGTGAAACACAACCCACAGAACACAAATGGAAACTACTAAAAATGGGATTGTATTTAAAAATAAGAACAGGAGGCAAATTTACAGAGCCAAATAGTGTGTCAAGGATAAGTCTTTATATGGGACATTACAAGTACAATGCATCCCCAGGATCAAAAGTATATAATCCATGTGTGATAGACTCAGATGGAGTGTGATTGGACAGGGCTACATTGAAGAAGTCAATCGACCAAAGATTGTGGAAGCTCTGATGGCTCATCCTGTTCTGACTCGATCTTAGCAAGACAACACATCCTCATGCTTCTTATTTACTACTGAAACTAGAAAAGAATGTGACAGTTGTGATGGCAATACCATTTTCACCATGCCTGTGCCCCATTGAGCATTTGTGGGATAAGCTGGTAGAAGCGTGGCATCTTGGGTTTGTCAAAGCTCTTGTCCAATTTCTCCAGGCTATATTACAGGAATGGGATAGAATCTTTCACAACAGCATCTGAAACCCTGCGCAACACATGTTGCAGATTCACATCTCGTATTGTTTCCAACAGTGGAACATGCTAATAGCCTAAGATTTCACAGACTCCCTTTTAAAGACAGCATATAGAAGTTACCAATGCCTGCCTGATAGTGACTGTGGAGTAAATTCAGAGCACCAACTACAAAATTGTTTCCATTCTTCTGATAAAATGTAAATTTGGTTGCAGTTATAATTGTTGTTATGCTTAGTATGTTTTCTATACATACATCTAGAGGATTCTAGTCAAAGAAGAGAGACAATATTGTAACGCTTACGGCCGACAAGCACTGTGTGTAAGAGCCGGCGTACCAGAGCGGGTGACGTCACCGCCCTTCCCTGTGATAGCAGGACCACAGCTACTGAGCTGTGGAGAGATCTCTCTTTAGCTCACAGGGTTAGGTCGCTGCAGAGAGACGCGGAAGTCCCGGGTTCGAGCCTCCAGTCGGGATGGGGCCGACCAGATGCGGCAAGGGCGCCCGCCTGAGCCCCCGTTGCGTTACAATATATTGCACAAGAATTGAACTGAAATGGTTAGCACATTTATATTCATATAGTGTATATACTGTATATATATGAATTGACATTGTTTAGGCGTTTAATTCTTTTTTCCTTGTTAGAACGTACCTTTTGAATTTTAGCAACAGATGTGGGTTTGAATGTTACAAATGAAGGCACTTCTAGTTAAAACATTTGAGACAATATACTGTATGTCTAGCATCTATAAATTTTATTTGTAAGATTTTAGTGGGCTTGCTTAAATTCTTGTCACAGACTATACTAAACTATTTGCATATGCTATCATCTGGCAGGTCCCTAGTCTCTTGTATGTTCTTTGTTCACTAGTAAAAATATAAGCTCTGTATATACTCTAAGTATAAGCTATGTAGGCACAAAAAGCACCTTTTTACAAATTTACAGTAAAGTGTGTCCTGTTTTGTTAAGCTTGTTTTTTTTTCTGTAAGAGTATTAATTCCTCTCAAATTTTGCTCTTCTTAAACATTAACTGTTGTCTTAGCTGCTTGCTGAAACAGATTTCGTTGACTGCTGTCACCACACCTAAAAGATTTTGATACTGCATTAGGTGCTTCTACATTCCTTTGTTGGTATCCTGTTCTCTCTTGGCATTTCAGTGGAGCTCTCTACTGCTCAGATACAGTACATGGCTCTGGAAAGCTTGGTTGAGGATATTTAAGTACAGTATGTTGTGCAGTATTTGTTTTTGGAAAACAAAATATTTTAAAAAGCATTTGGCAGGTTTAGCTTGAGCTGTTTCAAGTCCTTACTGAAAGCAGACAGAATTGTAGATGAACACCGAAAACGAGATTATAATGTCAAAATGGAGTTGCTCAAATTTCCTGGCTTCAACAACTACCTTTCGTGACCTTCATCAGACTGGTACAGCAGGAAGTTTTTGATAGAATGAAATTGTACAGTATGTGAAAGTAAATTACAAACAGAGACTTACATAACTGTATAAAGGTTAATAATAAAGGTTAAGGGAAAACATAATGAGGAGATTTTGTACCTGTAAATACGTGGCATCGAGCAAACCAAAATGCTGAAATACTGCAGGCATGTTATACAAGCTTTCTGTGGCATAATACAAATATAATAAGGTCTAGCCTTGTTAGAAGAAATACTGAAATTCTTAGCATAACTCAGATGTATTTTATTTCCTCTGTCTTATGTTTGCTCTGTTGTCCTAATATTCAAAATTCCTGACATGCCAGTTAGGTTTGTGAAAACTACAACATTAAAACAGTTTGTTTGATTCATTTGATTTATAGTTTGGACTCTGAACTCAAATTTAATTCTCAATCTTTGAATTACTTTATCTGTCCAGAGAAACCTTTATTGCCTCTCAGCTTCTTTCAAAAGAGCAAAATATTTGATTACCATGACACCAAGTCCAAGAGGCTAATAACAAAATTCACTGTTTTCTGATTACCTGCAAAGATGTAATGCTGTCTAATTGCTGACGGTAATCAGTCAGACACAAGGGGCCCAGACTTAATTTGGGTCAAAGGTTAAAGCTTTTTGAATGATGAATGTTAATTAAAATATTTTCTTCTCAACAGATCACACAAGTTGCATAAAATGTAGTTAACTGCTTAAGATGCAGTGTACGTGAAAATAAATGTTCACCAGAAACAAAATATTGTATATGGGCTTTGTAAACAAAGTCTGCAAAAGACTCTTGTGACAGTAAAATGAGGCTTGGCATGCAATAATAAAATTGTGAGAAAAAAAACGTACAAAACAGATAAAAGAAAAAAAAACTCTCTGCCTCACAGTTTGACATTCCAAAACAGGTTGTGTCTGAATCAGATGGCCATACAGAATGCTAATATTTACACTACAGGTGCAGGATTACTGAGAGGATATCTAGCCAATTCTTTAATGTTTATGGCACCCATGTAGAAGGGATTTATAGCACTATCCATATGCATTAAGAGAGAACTCTACTCTGGCTTATACTGGATATGAGTGGCACAGGTGAATTGAGTTTAGTACTTTGCCTCTCAGCTCTAGGGTTCTATATTTGGCTCTGGCTTTTGGTGTCTATGTGGTGATTGCATATTCTCCCCTTTTGTGTTTAGGTTTTTTCTGGGTACATTGGATTCCTCTACTTCCCAAATACATGCAGATTAGCCCTGATGATTACTCTGTTCTCCCTTTGTTTGGTCCTAGTTTTGTGATTAAGACAGAACCAAATGAGCATTTGGGGACAAATGGCCTCCTTTAATCTGAAACCGATCTAATGTTCTTGCTTCATCTTTACTCTAGCATCTTGCACTTTATTATTTTACATTGAATTTTAGAACCGCCATCCAGTGAGGTTCATTTTAGACAGTCAGGCCTGAATTAATATATACTGTACTGTATTCCACACCATCTGCCCTAAAGATTGCCCAGATATGCAGAAGTGATCAAAGGAATTTAAGAACTGTAAAAGTTGGCTTGTATTCTTGAAAAGAAATGTTTGTTTTTTGCACGAATTTGCTAATAATACTGTACTGTATGTTTATGGTATTTCTTTATATTTAGGCTATAACTTTTGACATTACTTGAAAGCAGAAAAAATTAAGATTAGTATTTATTTATACTAAAACATACTGTAGCAATAAACCGCTTGTTTTTAAGTATGCATCAGTAATGGGTTCAAGTGTTTATACACTTATAAAATGAGCCTAGAACAGTGAGATAACAGCATATATATCAGCCCTGACAGGATTAAACAACAGGTGATGAAGATAAGTGGGGTCAGCACAAAATATGATTAAAGCCAAGCTTTCCTTCTTCTCTTGATTTAAAGGAGCATGGTATGATCAATTCATCTTCGCTACCCACACATATAGTCAGCTACTTTGAAAGAAGAAAGAATAAGAAAAATGCAAGTTCAGCAGGTTTTAAAGTAAAACAAAAAGGTTAGAGAAAAGTGTGTCTGTCCTACAAAAAAATAGAATGAGTGATAGTTCAGTATTCTGTAGTTACAGGCTTCTTTGTCTGAAACAGAGAGCTGTGGATGAACCAGTTTAAATGCAATGCTGTTGTTTTTCAGGGCCATTTTACCTGTCTTCCCAGCAGTACTTCTTTCCTAGGATTAGGTGCTGGTGACTTGTAAACTTCTGATGACATTGTGGAGGAAAATACAGTACATGGAGGTCAAGTATAAAGGGTGTGACACAAGCCTTTCACAGTCACACACCTGTAGCTTGAACATTTCAATCGCTCAGACAACCCACTTTTGAGAAAGCTACATATTCGAGAGGAGAATCAGGAAAGAAAAAAGTTGCAGTTTATTCACTATTACCCTCCCACACAATGTGGACTGAGGGAAACTGGTCTCAAAAGGTCAAATGAAATAAGCTTCAAATAAATTTACGGAATGTCAGGTGAATGTTAATGTACTGTAGATAAGAGGAAACTGTGCAGGTAGTAAAAGTAAACTGTAAACACAAAATAGGAAACAATGAGCTAAAAAGGCTACTTGTGAAAAATATACTGTAGGTCTTTATATTGACATTTTCATGGTCAGATTATATTAATCTCTACAAGAATACTAAAATCTGAATTTTTAAATATACTCCATAAAAGTGTTTACTGAAATAAATATCACATGTAAACAATGAATAAAGACATTAACCTGTAAAAAAATGCACTGTGAAACTGCGGATTATTTTTGCCTTCACCCATACAAATAACACACTTTTGCTGTGTTTGCATTGTTTTATTTTTATGCTCGTCAATTTTTTTTTAAGGGGAGAACTATGCAAGCAAGCAATCACTGATTTATAATGTGGAACTGGAAAAACAGGGGGGATAGGAAAGGATAAAAAAAATGCAAGCCCCCACTTCCTTGTTTGCAACGAGAAAAGAAAAGCCTCAGTTGTTGACTTCGAATCTCAAGCTTTGTATCTGTTAATCTCACGTATATGGACATTAAAATAAGGGCCTCTCTGAAAATGGGCATTCTGTTCCCTACAGGATTGTTTGAAGAACCTCCTATCAAAACACTGTAAAGCTGAACACGTTCAGATTTATCACAAGGCTTGCATTAGGTGAGATTTGAAAATAATCTGTTGAATCTGTGTACCTGTCCAATTTTTTAAGAGTTGTTTTCCACTCACAAATACTAAAAGCTACGTTTTTGTGCTGAAGGGTGAATCGTGAACAATTGGCGGTGCTGAAAAAATAAATTTTTATTCGAATTATATCTGCTTAGAACAATGATCCTAACGTCACTCTCATGGCTTGTGGGATGAGCCTCCCTGTCTCATTAAAAATAAGGAAAAAGAAGGGAGATCCTTGCTAAACATGATAAACAAAATGCAGCATACAGTACAGTTAATAAATAACTGTGAATATTATTAGGAGTTCACATTCAAAGAAACCTGTTTAAAATTCAAGAGAGAGAGAGAGAACAGTGAACATCAGTCAGAATAGCACATTCTTTGATGTGAGCCATTAAGTGATATACTGTAGAAATAAGGTTTATTGAAGCAAGTTTCCTCAATTGGTTTGTTGTGCATTTAGTTTATACTAGCAAGATATTTAAAGGTACGTAGATATTATGTTCAGAAATTACATATGGAAACCAAATGATGTTAGTACATGCTTACATAAATATCAAATTCAAGGGACACTGGTACATTTTCAGTACAGTAAATAGATGGAATGTGAAAGCAGTATACTGTAAGATGAAAAGCAAACTGCTGTACTATCCACCTTTTATGTCTGCACCATGTTTTTCCAGTCATTCTTTTGATGTAATTTACTGCAGTATACTTATTCCATAGAATATTGCAAACTATCTCTTGGAGAGAAAAGCTTACTGTCTGCATTAATTTTCATTTTTGTCTGAATTCATTTAAAAATTAAGTCAGTGTTCTCCACCTGAAAATGAAGAGGTCTGAACAAATTACTTGTAAAGTGCTTTGAGTGGAGTGTCTAGAAATGTGCAATACTGTATAAGTGTAAGGAATTATTATTAAAAAGGATGCATACATTTACTTGGATGTGTCCCTAATACTATACAAATGCAGTGTACATTATTTTGCAGAACTTTATCCATATTTCATGCTTTTGATATACTGTACAGTATTGTCTACAATGAGATGGTGTAGGAAATACAGTATGTGGTCTTACTAACCACATCTGGTTATCCATGGAAAGGAACAATGTGTTATAATTGAAATTATGACAAGCTAATTACAAAAGTGGTAACAAATCAGCATATAGTAACTATCTTTGTATGCACATAACTGTATTCATAGTAATCAAAGCACCTGTTCTATGAACATTTACTGTAGCAAACACAAGGAGACAGTACAATAAGAAGATCAACAAAAGATCATCAGGCACTCAATTTGTCGGAAACAAATAGAAATTTGACTTGCTGTCTGAACATGAGGAAGTCTTATTAATAGCAGCTTGAGCATAACCCAAAACCTACAGTTTTTAATAATGGTTATTAAATTGTTCTTGTTTCTTATTTACTTATCTTATTTTGTTTCAGGCATTAAATTATAGCTTCTAAAATGTACCGAGGTCTTATTGCACAATATTGTTTGTCTTTTTAAAATGTATTCCAGGATCTAATGTTGGAATGTGAAGAATTTTCATTTGTAAGGAGGATTTCACTTTTCTGATTCTGTATGTATAAAAGCACATGTTCAGAAATCTGTCAGAACCTTGTCCAAATCACAGATGCACAGGTCTGTCATTTCCAAACAATCCTTCCGAGAATTAAAAGTGCAATGTGAGCTATTCTTGTCTCTGAGTCTCTGCATGCTGCTGGATGACAAATGAATATAGATTATAAAATGGAAATCGCAATTTTTAAAATGAAAAGTAGAGCTGCAGTCAGACAAGCTGCACAGCTGCTCAGCCAGCCATAAGCAAGTTCATTGCGAATCCATTAGGGTTTCAGTACATATTACACACCACTAAATGACAGAACAGCGTGATAGATAATCATAACCTCATTTCTCAAAGTTGCAGAAGGGGTGTTTCTCAGACTTCTTCATCCTAATATTATTTTCTTGTCCTCATATCCACTGAGCTAAGTTTTTTCTTTGTGGATAAACTGAGAAAAGCCTTCAAGTGAGACCTCCTGACCTGCATTTCTTACAAATGCTGCAACAACTCTCTCAGTCAAGTGCTAAAATTCACACAAAAATAACTCTACAGGGATTCTTTGTCTTCTACTAGCTGGAAGACGTACCTGCTTATTATTTAACATTTAACAATAAAGGACACCAATTGAATTTAGGGAAATTGTGATGAGGAGGAATCATACAGTAGCTTGTGACCTGAGAAGGAGTACATTTAGTAAATATGATTCTGAATATGTTATCAGTCATGTTTGTAATTTAGGTACTCCTGATTCAAAAGTACAGTAATTACAAAAAGCACTTAAAGTAATTCTAAATTTTGTTACATTTATGAATTTTACAATGATTTTCATCCTACATTTTGTGGTCTCATTTTTTTGTTAAATGCTTTTAAAGAATCATCATATTTATTGTGATATATTTGGCTTGATACAGAGAATTTTCAAAATAAACAAAAAGCAAAGGTCTTCTTTAGAAGTATTCAATGCTCTTCCTTAACTTTTTATTACATAGGTTACAATTCCTCAGACAAACCTTTTTGTTTCTATTATCTGTGCAGTATTCCATTTTTCATTAGGCTTTTTGATAAGGAAAAAACTACATTAGTAGCAGAATAGAATGGCAGTTGCAAAGGCATTTGGAACAACAAGTCAAAAATTGTTTTTGCTATGCCATCAAGTAATTTGTATTTGTCATAATGTGATTAATATGAATGATATTGTAAGTTCGTGATACGTGTGCTTTTGTTATTTTTGGGCAACATAAACATACATTTTGCTGATCCCAGTGATTTCAAGTGAGCAGTATTGGGTACAGGGATGAAATGTACTGTATGTGGTTGTTTATCCCTTTGAGACCATAACTGTGTGAAGTCTGGAATTCATTGAGTTTCCTAAGTAAATCCTTTACTACAGCCACATTTTCTTTTGTGTGTTCTGACTTCAATTACTTCTTTAGTATGTAAATATTCATGCTCAGTTGGATTAAAAACTGGAGATCAGGTTGGCCCGGTTGGTTTCAATGGCTGATGTTTTGGGTCATTGTCATACAGCAAAGTAAAGCACAGCCCAATAAGCATAGAAGCATTTTCTTCTACATAAGCAGACAGAATGATTCTGTATACGTTGGACCTCATTCTGCTGCTGCTCCCATCGTTAGTTACTGTATCATCAGAAATGCGGCTGTGCATGCACAGATCAAAGTTTACCTCTACCATGCTTCACAGATGAATTGGTGTTCTTTGGAGTTTCTTTTTCTTTTCTTAACCTTTCATCTCTTTGGTAAGGCTTTACCTGTTTTGTCCAGTACATCTGAGCAAATTACAGTATAAGATATATACTGTATAAGTTATTGTATAAAAAAGTATTTATACAGTATAACTTTTGTTATTATACAAATTATAATTGTATGGATTTTTATATAGGCAGTTGTTGGGAGCCCTGTCAGTGTACAGGCTGCAAAGGAACGAGTATTGGTTACTTGCACATAGAAAAGTAGAAAGTGAATACAATGTTTCATCTATTAAGCCAAAGAGCCTGAAGAAGGCTCAACTGCTGTGTCCTTATTTGGAAATTAATTATATATTAATATATTTTAACTAAGAAAATAAATGCAGGCAAGGAATCTAATCTGGAAATCTGATGCTCTATTGCAAAAATAGACATATACATTATATACAGGTATATGCATTATACAGTATGCCGTATATACTGTATATATGCATCTGACCTTCTTATTTTCGCATCTGTGATTAGAATTAATCATATTGTAATTATAGTTTTAAAAACTGAAGGGCAAGAAGTTAAGCAAAAATGAAACCCTGTAACCTAGTAGCTGAAGATAGAATGTTCATTGTTCTCAGGCAGAGGAGAAAAATATTTTTTTTCTCTGAGGTATGAAGTTATGCATGTTGAAGCTTCATACTTGTCAAAACAATTATTCGAATCAAAGCTGTAGCTTTTTCACATAATTTAAGACACAAATGAACCCCTCCTCTTGATCATCAGTGTAAAATATAGTTATGATTAAGTCTCTTAACAAGTGTTTTGAATCAAATAATGTGCTCACTAGCTGTGGCATAATTAGGCTGGGCTGTACTCTATGTGGAGTTTTCATCCATCTGAGTTGTTGCAAGCAGGGCAATGTCAGCAAATTGTATTGCAAATGTAAACAGTAAGTAGAAGAAAATTAACAAACAATACAAAAATATACCACAATTAATGTGACAACAACATAGGAGTTTTTCCATTTATTGTAGTTATATAAACTTTTATACAGTATGGCACCTGGGTGGAAAAGTAACAGGTTTCTGGGATCAGTGTATTTTTATTTTGATGATTTAAACAGATTTAAATAATAGATATATTAATTTTGGAGGTGTTTATATGTATAGTTCATATTCAATAATGGAGGAAAAAGTTACACATCTTTTAGTATATATTTCTTAAAACGTAAGTCTTAAAGCTCTATGGCATTTACTCAAGACTTGATACAAGAAAAAATAGGTTCAGATAGCTTCAGGAAAAGGGAACTTCAAGATAGGGGAAGTTTAGTGATCCTGTTTGTAAACCTGGTGTCATGATTTACTGCTGTATTCATTTGTGCTGTCACACTACCAAAGGGGGCAATGATTGTGTTCCGCTGCAGTCTCAGAAGGTGTCCAGAAGCATCAAAACAAATCAAAGATTTATTCACCCAACACTTTATTTTTCCAGCTCTGAGTGATGTACAGTACATGATGCAAGTAGTGAATCCACCAGACAGTCAACCATGTTGTACCCTGACCAAGTCTGCAAGTAAAAATAAGTATAACCGATGTAGGGCAATCTTTGCAGACAATAGTACCCAATGGTCAGTCTGTAGAGGTTGTGGCGAGTTTTAAATATCTGGGAATGCATATTGATCAGAGGCTCAGTTACTCGGAGAATATAGATAACATTTTTAAGAAACCAAATCAGAGGCTGTTTTTAATTCAAACACTCAATAAATTTAATGTTGGTCAAAATATCCTAGAGATGGCATACTGTATAACCAGCCTAGTTGAGAGCATCCTGGCATTTAACATGACAGTTTGGTATGGAAACCTGGGGTTGAAAAGCAAAACCAAACTGTATAGGATTGTGAAAATGGCAGGAAAAATAATTGGGGAAACAGCAGCCCCAGCTCTGCGACATATACCATAATACAGTTCTCAAAATGGCAAGGAACTTCACAGTTGTTTCCACACACCCACTCCATTCTGAATTCATAATGCTCCCATCAGCAAGACAGTATAGGGTACATTTACAGTGTATAAGAAGTCCTTTGTCTCCTCATTTACAATAAATCTTCTCAATGAAGGTATGTAAACGTATTCCCCCCTCTTCTTTTTTTATTTATCCATTTATGTATCGCATACTGAGGTTGTGATTTAATGTAATTTTATGTGTCTCTTATGTTTTGCTTGTGTGTTTTGTACTTCTGTGAGAAAAGCCAAAGACAAATTTCCACAGCCACACCAAAGCCATGCCTGAGAATAAATAACTCATATGCTTCTAATTATGCCAACCACTTGGATATTTTCTTGGGAAAATCTTTATAAGTTGGTGGTTATTATGTTTTATTTTACTTATTAATTAATCTGTTTGGTCATTCCTGATGTTTTTTTTCTTTTCTTTTTATAACTCCCTATTTGTAACAATAGAATTTATTTATATTTATCTACATTTGCTCAGTATCAGTGTAATGGAGCTGAATTTTAGACATATGCACATCCTTCAGCCCAGCTACACAGAAGCCAAGCATGTGTAAAATTGCTGCAATTGTTTCAAGGGCAAACACATTCTTTTATGGCCTGACATACCACACATTTTTTTACCACCACTAGGGGAAAAAAAAAGTTTTGGTTACGCATCACTTAAGAACCTTACACATATAGAAATTATTTGAAATAAAGTGGACCTTATGGGACTAAACTCACACAATGACTCACTTTACCTCTAATAATTGGAGAGGGTTGTATGGTTTAGGCATCTGTTACCCATTTCTCATTTTAGAGATGTGGGTCAAGGGCACAATTTCAAGAATAAAACGGTTAAGCATTCATAACGCATTCCAGCAGCTCCTCGGGGGTATGGTCTTGGAATTAAAGCTGTATTTTCCTGAAACAATGTCCATAAAACAGGGATTAAGCAATCAAATCAAAATCACACGTTTTCCATACATGATAGATTTAATCCTGTGCCTTTAAATTCGAAATGGTCTGAGAAACGCCAGATCCAAGGATGAAACAGCTATTAATCTTCAAAGACCTTAATAACAAATTGCAGACACTCGCCTATCTACAGTTGTTAATGGATTGAGCAAAGAAGTTTTTCAATATGTCTTAGATCAGCAAAATACAGTGGTTTCAGTGTGAATGGCCAAAATTAAATGGGGCGGAAATGCAAACCTCTTATAAAAGAATGTTTTTGTTTGTAGAAAATCATCATCCAAACTTCATGTGTCATAGAGATTTTGCTATGACCTGTAAGTTTCTATTCAATTCCAACCCCATTACACCATCTATTACGCCAACCTGTATACAGTCTACAGTACATGTACTCTACGCATGAAATGTGATGTACAGTAGGTAGACTAACTGATTTTTTAAAAATATTTGAGCCTTTAATTTACATTTCCTATTTTTTTTCTCATTGTACAGTATATTATGATTCTGATTAGCTGATATACTTATTTTGTGTGATTTAACAGCCTTTGATTTACATCAATAAATTAATTTGTGATTAGGTTCTGCAATACCATGGGCTGCTCTCAAGAGTAATAAGCCTAATACTTTTTTCTTGTATTATAGTACTGGAGTGTGTCGGCTGTCATAATGTGAGACATTTAATAATATAGAAAATGATATGGGATTTCTAATGTGCAATAAATTAAATATGATTAACCGTTTGATATACAGCATTTCCTAAACGCAGGGCTTGCCTCGATAATGAAAAAAATGAAATCTCCAGCAAATTAGAATTTGTTTTTACCCCTTTCACATAATGCATTCTATGCTTTAAACTCCCAATCATACAGTACAGTATGTACTTCATCTTTTATAGCATTAAAAATTAATAGTCAAGCTCTGCAGTTACTATACTACTACAGTACATCAGTTCATTTTCTCTTGGAAAGAAACACTGAATGTTGACTCATGTAGTGACAATATTTTATGCATTTTTTATGAGAAAATTTTATTTCAGAAAGCTTCCTGTTCATAAAAATATCAACGAGTCTTTTCCCCAGACGGAGAAAAACATGTTCATGGTAGGAAAAAGCTCATTATCAAAAACAGTTTAGGGAAGGCTACTGAGTAGATCATTCCATAAAAGCCACATTGGAGGGTTTCAATCAGCTTTTTGCTATTTCTGAAACAATATATAAGACAGTTTCCAGTTTGTATTTTGCTGTAGTTTTTTTATGTTGTTGTTGTGATAGTCATGCACATAGAATCTAAATTACTAAGAGCTCTATAATAAACAATGGAGTGTAATGTGTCATGTATGTTCATGTTTTATCTACTTTTCCCAGTTGTGGTTGGAAGGGAATAATGTTTTGTAATGTATTTAATATAGCATAGTATACATTATTGTTGAAATATTTACTTTTGTGAGCGAAATATTAATTCATAATATTGGGCATTCATTAAACTTTTCAAATTTGGCACCTGTGGGAATATATACAGTACAGTATATACACATTTGTATTTATATTTCTAAATCATATTTCAAACTAAACCGCAAGTGAAAACATTTATTGTACAGTATATTCAAAGTATTGCAAGCATCACTTTTCTGTGACTTTTAAACTTTTACACATGTAGATGCTATTTATATTTAAGAATATAGGAAGCATATATTATAATTAGAATCTATATTTTTAGAATATATTTTAGAATATGGTTCCTAAGGTGGTGCGGTGGCTCTGTGGATGGAAGATTGCTGCTTTATATCCCACGGCCAGCAGAGGAATCCTAGTCCGTTGGGCTCCTGAGCAAAGCCCTTAGCCCCAGCTGCTCCAGGGGCACCGTATAAATGGCTGACCCTGCACTCTGCTCTCAAGCTTCTCTCCCTGTCTGTATGTCTCATGGTGAGCAAGCTGGGGCATGCGAAAAGACAAATTCCTAATATAAGAAATTGTGTATGGCCCCTAAAGTTATATTATCTTATCTTTTTTGACGTTCACTAATGATTATGTTTTGTAACTATTTTTATAGAGGAGTTAAAACCTGGACAGATAATCAATCATTTACAGAGAACAAATTGTAGATTAAGAAAGGTTAATATTAAGTACTTGTTGGCATTTAACCAATTTTATTAAAGGGTACCTGATACAGAACACTGATGCTGAATAGATCACTTGATTTCAAATTTTGTCTAAGTTGCCATTTGTGTCTTTGAGAACAGATGAATGACATTTGTAGGAAGTAGGATGGTACAGTAGTTATTTGTTCTATGGCAAACACTGTAATGAATATGTATTTTTTGGTTTGTAATTTGAAAAATGAATTATAATTTGGCATCAAAATAGTCATGGCAAAAATTAATTATGATGAAACTTTATTACTTCAGTCTCCAAAGCAACATACTGAAATGGAATTATTCTTTCAAAATTGTGTCTTATTACTGTATATAAGTAAATGTACTGTATCTTCAACCTGAGTGAGGGATAGGGTTAGCTTTCACTTTAAAGGGAACCATCAATTACATTTTTCCAGTCTTGAAAGAGGGGTTTAATGTTTATCTACTGCTACAGTACGTGCACTTTTTTTATAAACCAGTGAAATTGCACAATTAGTATTGGGCCTATCAATAGCAAGTTCTTCATTTGACCTCAATGGTACAGTAACATTGAGTTAAATCCAAACTATGGGTGAATCATACTAAATTACCATAATGAAAACACAATATGGAGCAAATTAAAACTCCATATGGAGAAAAGGGTTTTAATATTTATTAAGTGCAAGCTGATCTTTTTTATAAGCCTGTGATTCACTTATTTATTACTGTGCCCATTGATACCGGTTGCTCTAGATGACTTACAAAATTATGAATCTTAACTTCAAACCAAACTACTGTTGAAACATAATCATCACAATGAAAGCAGACTCATGGTTCCAAATTGACTCATATGTACTGTACCTTCACAGTAATATTAACCTGGCCCATATACAGACTGTAAAAGTGAAATATTTTTGTCTTTATAAGCAGCATTTTAGGGTTAGCAGTAGTTTTTGTTTTAAACTAGATCTCCAGTAAGGATGTTTTCATAATATTCCATTGGTTTCAAAAATGACTTAGGATATTCTTATTCTATTTTCACTTCTTTTTGAAGAGCAATATTTTACACACTACATGGCCTTAGTAGTATAAAATTGAACTTAAAACTGGAATTCATGGTGTGAAAACACTTCCACAAATCCAAATGGAGTCAACCTTTTAAAGCAATATACTGTACTGTACCTGTACCTCTCCTCTGGAGAGCTCATATTAGACACTAGACACTGATTGCAAACCTTCTACAACTACCAACTGGTCTTGTAGGCCTTTTAATAGGCCAAGGGATTGGCCAATATCACGCAGAGCCTATCCTGACAGCTACTTGCCCTCATGTGAAATTTTGGCTCCCTCCTGAGTGCCAATTACTTTTTCAGATCATCCCTCATTCTCCAGGTTTCACAATTAACAGGAGGCCATCTTGGCTCAAGGCTGCACAAATTGTGTTTTGAAAGATATACTGTATATCACTATATCACAGATGTACAATAATTGGGCCTACCGTATGTAGAGTTCAGTTAGACTTAGGTCTCTTGTGTTTAAGAGAGCTGGCAGCTGTCAGTTGTGCAACT
The DNA here is from genome assembly GCF_059453375.1 of Lepisosteus platostomus. Lineage (NCBI taxonomy): Eukaryota > Metazoa > Chordata > Actinopteri > Semionotiformes > Lepisosteidae > Lepisosteus > Lepisosteus platostomus. The sequence continues at coordinate 59,155,658 of NC_142616.1, forward strand.
GTGGCAATGCTACATCTGTATTTAGGCCAAGGAATGTTTGACAGCTCACCTTGTGATGTATTCAATGTTCACAGATATTAATTTCGATTGACTTTTCCTAAAACATTTATGATCATGCAGGAAGCTCTTCATGCTATACAATATGTGGGCTATGGAAGTGGGGAATAGAAAGTTGATCTCTGACAGATGGTGACTTTACTCTCTATTCTCTGGAAGCCGTTTCACACTAAAACCTATTTCAAAGCCTCACTGGGCTGCACCTTACACCTGGGAGGCTTGGGAGAAGGTTTGGAAGAAATCTTTCAAGAAAGGCAGTGTCTAGACAGCTACCAATTGAGCATACTGTAAGTGAAAATGTTGTGGGAGGTGGTAAAGGAATGTTAAAGAAGGGCAGACCCCAAAGGGTCCTGTAATACAGTATGTACTGTATCTATTTTCATTGTTAAGACTTTAAGTTGCAGTTGTTTATGAGATTACTAATTTTGTGGTGTGGACTGATGGGCATTGACAAACTATTTGCAGTGCTCAGGATGGCACCTGCAATTACAACCTTCATGAGCCTTAAACTAAATCTGATGAAAAGGTGACACACCAGTTTCCGCCCAGAGACAGAGATGAATTTATTCTTGGCTCTCAGTGCCACCTGTCATTATATGTGATTTGTCCCAAAGACTCCAAGCCACTATTGCCACTACAGCAATGTGCGTTTCTATTAAACACAAAGCACACTGACATCTTCTTCTAATGGAATTTCAGAGTAGAGTGTCCCTTGTCTCTCTGGCTCTTCTCATTTTCCCTGCTGCACTTACAGAGTGCTTCTCAACCTTATCACTCTGCAGTTGTCAATGTGATCCATAGGCTTGAAGTAAGCCTGAAGGATTTAATGAAAAAGCTGAAAAAGACCAAAGTAAATAAAAAATGTGAAGAATCAAAGCTTATTTGGTCTACACAGCTTTATTTGAGCCGAGAGACTTAAAATCTTGCTACATATTTTTTTCCCCATTTTTACGGCTCCTGTTATTATTACAGTTTAGATCAGCATAATTTTGTTTTGTGTACCATTATACAGTTATACAAAAATACAGTTTGATTAAAATTAAAAAACATCTTATTATGCATGCAAGTTACTTTATCTTAGTATACAATACAGTTCTCTTTAAAAAGGAAACTTCATTGCTATGTCATTCTCTTAAATCATTTTTATGGGCACTAACATGGGAGCTGTATTTTATTTTGTGTACTAGAAATGCTCACAAGAGTGCTTAAAGTATTTTGGTAGAAAAGGGGGAAAAACATACATTATCTGCCTGTATTCCCTTATACATAATTACATTTTTTAGTTTATTTCGTAAATCCCCTGTGTTTTATAAAATTTATAAATTATTGTATATCTTAGCCTAAGGCTTCAAATTCAAAGTGTATGCTGGACACCTCAGCTGAAACTGCTTTTATTATTTAAAAAAAAATGGAAAATCAAGACATTAGTCATCAACAGTATGTTACAAATAAAGCATACATTTTCTATACAACACCATTCACTTCTGACAACTTTTAAAATACTGTAGGTGCTTATAACGTGTTTGATTTTCCACTGTGCAAAGACAAACATGAATTATTCTTTAATGTTAGTATGGTTACAAGAAATCACAAGAAAATAAGTACCGTATGTTACATAAATCATTTTATTGGGATATTTATCTCAAATATTGCAAACATGAGTTAGGTCTGTTTTTATTAAGGAGGAAATCAAACTTCTGTATTATAAAACTGACATTTGATATTTTTGCTGTAAATCAATCTATGAAGTAAACATATTTTATGGTGTTTGGAAAGTTATAGATTTTTAAAAAATATTAAGCTAAGGGAAGTTTTTTTGTATTCAGACATACTTTCACTAGGTCTTCACAACTTGAAATATATTTAATTTGGGAGGCTACTTTTCATAAATCTTGAGTCTTAATGATGTAAATAGGCTTACTGAAGGTCCCTCCGAAACTGATCCTGAGAACTACAGTCCTTCAGTGTTTATACAGCAGGTTACTAAACCATTAAAACCCTAACTTCTAATTAGTTATTTAAACTTTGTTAAACAAAGCAGTTTAGCATTTGAGACAAAATGGAGGTATCCTTTATTCATTAAGGTATAGTTTCCTTAAGCACATACAAAATATTTATTTTTCATTATTTTACCATGTAAATCAGTTGAGGAATCATTCCTATTTAGAACCTGGAGGCCAATTTAAATGGTTGGACCATTAAAGTACCACACTTAAGGGGATTAAACATTGCATTTCTGTAATTGCTTACAGTATCTAAAACAGTATGTATTCATAAATATATAATAAAATAAAAGATGATTTTTTTGTCAATTTTTCATTACAAGCAAAGCAGCTGACGACTCTTATTATTCCTAACCAAGTGCAAGGTCTACCCATTATTTGCCAGGAGCACAAATTTCAGATGCCATTTAAAATGAACTAAGTTTTGCTTTATTATGGGCCTGACATTATCATTTTTTAAATTACAATAATGAGATTTTACTGGTTCAAAGAAATACATAGAAACAGAAGCTGTAAAACAAGATGAGGTTATTACGTACTGGAAATACTGTAGTACCTCAGAAAAACTGGAAGGTGAACAAATATGGGTTTCATTCCCTCACCCGCCATAAAAATACAGCTTTAGCACGAATTAAGATAAAAGTACTTCAGGTGGGTAGCTGCGTCAGCATGCGTACGCTGCAAAGGAACAAATAATAGGTTTATTCAATGCTGAAAAGAGATGAAAGAAAACACAACATTTCGGCTGTGGAGCCTTCTTCTGGTGTTTTCTTTCCTCTCTTTAAAGCATGGAATAAACCTATTAGTTGTTTCTTAAGATAAAAGTAATGTATTACCTGTGATGGACTGGGGTACCATCCAAGGTATATCCCACCTTGCGCCCGAAGCTTGTCGGGATAGACTGTGGTGTCTCCTGCTACCATTTTGTTTTTATAAAGTGCTCAGAAAATGGATGGATGGGTGTAATTTGTAATGGACTGCAGAAAGCGTATTTCTTCTGTAGCTATCATGTTACTGTGACTCAAAGACATTGTGAAACTTTCAGGTTGGGAGGTAGCTGGTGAGTTGTATTCACTCCAGGTAAAGCTTAGGTAGGTGAAAGTATTCGTATGCTTGTATCCTGAAAGTTCCCATTACAAAAGGTAACAGAAACTCAATGTCCCTTTTTGACTCAAATGGCACAAATGTGAATAATTTAAACATTTGGCTTAAATTGTTTGCACATTTAGAATTTTACAAGCTGAAAAAACTCCTATTTTTATGTGATTTGTTTACTGATTTTTCTGTCAAGTGTAGCCATCTCTCCCAGGAGCTGGTTTATTGTGGTACAAAGGATTTAATTAGAGAAAAATTAGCAGTGAGGTATAACTTTTAAATGTGCCTTTTTAAAGTGAATGCCAGAAAGTACAAGAGATTAAAGTAATGTTTTTCGACTCTGTGCTAATAAACAAAGTTGATATTTGTAACAAGATTGTGAGGCAATGGTACTCCAGTTACTCTTTCACAGCCTGTAATTATTTTACAGGGATAAGGAGAACATTTCAAAATGTCAATTTCATCACAAAGTTGAGAGAAAAGGCCAACAGAAATTATATTTATAAAAGCCATTGAATTGACTGTATTGTGTTATGACTCCCATGATTAGATCTATGAGTTTACTGCGAGTAAAATTCTCTGAGAGGAGGTTTTGGAGCCCTACAACTCTGTCCATTCGACATTGATTGAAATGCAATGAAAAAATAGGAATGGCTTTCCCATTGGTATCCATGGATAAAAGCCAACCCATGTGTCAAAAGATAATATGTTCCTCTGTTAAAATGGCTTAGTCTTATAAAAATAAAAAGCAAAGTCAGCTATTATGAGTTAATATGAAGATTGATGGTTAACTGCAGTATATTCAGAAACAGACACAAACATCTAAAAGTATTTCTTGGATTCTCCCTTAACAATATTGCATCCGTTGTTACTCCTAAGACTGACTAAATTTCATATCATAAATATAGTTTATGATGCATAAATAATTCATGAAATACCCGTTTAAGAATGTCTTCAAACAACAAAATATATAGAATAGACATCAGTATATTTGTTGACAAATTAGTCAACAAATATGTATTCTTCCATTCAAAAATGTATTTAAGCTTTTGGAACATTTTTTTTCTTTCCATAATCTAAAGCATAAAAAGAATGCTATATATATGCCTGGATGCCTGCTATCTTTTAGTCTCAAATGTATTGTGTTAAAAGTGTATTTACCATTTTTAATGAAAAACAATAAGCATTTTAAAACTCAATTTCTTTCATAACCAAGATGGGGCAAATACTATTTATAAATCTTGTACCTGTTGTAGATTAACAGAACATATATACCTGTAATATAAGATTAACATAGCAAGACACCTAGCAGTGATGATTTACACAGATCTTAAAAAAAGTCACATTAACTACAAGAGTGTGATTTATACGGTATAAAAAATGAACTCCTTGTTATGTATCAATACTTGTATGTCTGCACTTTTTTCCAACTTTGTGAAGAAATCCATTTAAAAATTATAGAATTTAAACAATGATTTTCTGATAAAATATTGTCACAACATCTGATATTTCTATACACTGAGAGCTCATCTTTAGTAATTCCTCAAAAGATTAGTTATACAGTGTTTATCAAATATTGAACCTTAAAAGGAAAAAATATATATTTTGGAATATCTGAATTTCTGCTTTAATTATTTCAAAACATAACACAAGTACTGGCTACAACAGTCATCTATTGAATCCTCTACTAACTTCATTATTATTTTACATTTTTCTGCTAATTTAGCTAGTCTAAGAGACCTGTGACAGGTGTCTGCTATGATCAATTTTAATTAGTCTTAGTAGCACAACCTTAGAACTGCATTACAGTTTCTTACAATTGAAATTACTGCCCTTTCTACCACAAATGATTTTCATACTACTAAGAAACAGATGAAGGTATGTGAAATATTTTTAAAGAAGCTAATATACAGTATGAATTTGATTAATTGGGTGATACCTTTTAAATTCAAAAGAGATTCAGTAACGGTAAGATGAGTTAAATAATCCAACACATTTTTGACACACCATTTTTATTGTAATATTTAAGTTCTTTAATGTTTTACACATCCCAGCAACAGTGAGACCATATACTGTACAGTATGTTATGACTAAACATAATCGCCTAAGGGATGAATGACTCAGTCATGCTTTGTTACAGGCCTATAATTTATCTCGAAACCACAGAATGAAAATTTGTGTAACCAACAGCGTCAGACAAAAATCCATATAAGTTTTCTTTGATAAAACTTTCACTGGGACTGAATTTAAAGATCTTGCTAAATTCTTCTGTTTATCAAAGTATCATAAAATCTAGATAAAAAGATAGAACTGCTGGTGGAGTCCTCACAGGTGTCTGCCTTCAATATTGTGAGCAGAGTTATGGTTTATAAGCCTTCATAAACAAAAAAAAGTGATTACATCTGAGAACATTCTGTTGTTGTGATTATGTGTCAAGCTTAAGATGAAAATGATTTCTGTATATCGTGACAGACATTTCTTAGAAGTGTTTGAAGTATTCTGAGAAGACTGAAAAAATATGAGAAAAACAATATTAGATGCAACACAGAAAATAATGGGGTGCTATGATCTTAAACCCCTTCTTTTCCCATCTGAAAAATCATTTCATATACAGTATAGTAAAATTGCTGGTTTGTTACACTGTAAGCTGTACAGTATGTACTGTATACACAACAGACAGTAGGAATAGTATATTTTTTTAAGTCCAAGATCCACATTTTTGAAAACAAATTGATGAGGGTAGTTTTAAGTTTCCTTACTTAATATATCTTCAGGCTGTAAAGTACACATTATAGTGCTAAATAACCAATAACATCATATTCATTTTGTAATCTGTGTAGAAATATTTTAGGAACAGGTAAAGATTCATTCCATGCTAAAAGGTGAAGCAAAGAAATAGTATTTCTTTGGCGCCTTCATAAACCTACTCAAACCTCTAGGAATATTCTTTGCATTAACATACCGAACAGTATACTGTATATTGTATGTAAATGCAATAGGTTGTAAAAGAATAAAGGTATAGAATAAATAAACTAAGTGTATTGTGTATCTATAAAGAGGTAGATGTAAAGAGAAGTATGTGTAGACATGCTGTCCTTTGTAAGAAAATTTAAATTTTCATTTTACTGTGGATTGTATCTATACTGTGTTTTCGTGGCATTCTTTAATGTAGACACCTAACAACTGATGAGTGTTTTCATACTGTAGCACAATCTTAGTACAAATTCATAAGTAAATTTGGGGTTAATGTAGTAACTTATAAAAATATTACAGTACCTTTGTACCTACATGTACTGTCGATTTCTCCTTCTGAATTAGGCTGCTTTCTTTCTGCTTATGTGCCTTGCAGGAAGAGTTTTCAGTATAACAATAAAACTACTCAGGCAGTAATAAAATGAGATCTCATTAATAGATCATAACAGTGAATTTGTCAGGGTTTTCTCACACTGCAGCAAAATGCATGTCATTTTCCAGAGAAAGACAGTTTAAGGAGTAGAAAACAAAAGCTGGCCAATCAAGGTATGGTTTGGTTTTACATTTCCATGTACTGTATCTCTTGACCTGAACATGATGAGTCAAGATTAACAGTATAGAACCAGAATTTTCTGTCAACCCTTAACATTAAAAAACAGAGCTACAGTACTGTATATGGATATATACTTACTGTAATATATGATGTTAATTAATATTGACTAATGAACCAGGATGGGGGTTACTACCAGGTTCCCCACTCCTGGTAGACTTTTGCAGACATATCACCCTGCAACTCACAACTGGCAGCCCACTGAAGCTAAGCAGGTGTGAGTCTGGTCAGTGCCTGGATGAGAGACCTCCTGGGAAGGCTAAGGTTGCTGCTGGAAGAGGTGTTAGTGGGGTCAGCAGGGGGTGCTCACCCTGTGGTCCGTGTGGGTATAGTGACGGGAACACTATATTGTAAAAAGGTGCCATCATTCGAATGAGATGTAAAACCGAGGTCCTGACCCTCTGTGGTAAATAAAAATCCCAGGGTGTTTCTCGAAAAGAGTAGGGGTGTAATATTGTATGTCCTGGACAAATTTCCCATTGGGCTTTACCAATCATGGCCTCCTAATAATCCCAATCTCTGAACTGGCTTCATCACTCTGTTCTCCTCCCCACTGAGAGCTGGTGTGTGGTGAGCGTTCTGGCGCACTATGCCATCACATCATCCAGGTGGATGCTGCACATTGGTGGTTTTGGATGGGAGTCTCCATTACCTGTAAAGTGCAGAGTGGAGTGTCCAGAAAAGCGCTATATACAGTAGGTGTAAGCAATTATAATAATTACTGGGGACAGCTTAAAAAAATTAAGGACAGGTAACACCAGAGACTGGTGTTGCAGTTACAGTAGCAATGATCCTCAAACAGCCAGATAAGTTTTCCAGTTCACTTTCACTTTCTGCTTTGCCAGTAAACTGTAATGGATTTCGCTGTCATTTAATTTTTCATATTATATTCCTGACCTTGAGGAACCTTAAACCCACTTAATACCAAGTCAACTCTTTTTTTGCACTGGAAACCAGAACAGACATTTGTCAGCCAAACTGACAGCTTGAAGACCAGCACTACTTGCACTTGCCATTGTGAAGTCCTATGGGAACCTGATAACTCCTGCTGTTTCTCAGTTTAAGAAAGGCCCTATTGCATGCTTTTCTATTTCAGCCCCTGCACTGATAAAGCTATTTTTTCAATAAGGGCAGAAATTCCAACCCAGGCAAAAGGTTGCATGCTGTGGGTTTGAACCTGGAACCTCCAGGCTGTAATGCTTATCTATCCTTTCCTGAGCATAAGACTTTTGATCTATGAGTACAGGGCTGTAGACTTTCTACTTAGCATCCTACTGTACAGTAGCCTATGCATACTGACGCAGCTACCCACCTGAACTACCACATCTTACAGTACACTGCTTTTGTCATTTTGTCCAATATAACACTTAACATATCCACAGTGATATGCAACTTACTTGCAACAGAGTTACTTCTATGCAACAGAGAAAAAAATGTGACTTTGATTTGCATTTGTCACTGGTTTTGTTAGCCATAGTATCTATTAGATCAAGTCTGTCAAGATAACCATGTATTAAATTGGTTAAATAATGAAAGGCAATGAGCAAATCATACAGAGCCAAATGAGGCAATTACAGTAATGGATATGTTTGATTAAAATTGGTTAGAACTTTAAAGAAATCAACTTGTTAATGCATCAAGGGACTCTGCTGCCTTCAGTTCATTGTCAGCAAAAAAGTGGAGTAAAACTAAATTAAACTTTCAAGCTTTTTTGTGTTCAAGAAAAAAATATGAAAATAACATTATAATCATAACAGTATTCTGTGTTCTAGTAAACTGATTTATTAATTTCACAAAGAAAACATTGCATTTCAAGATTTTTTTTTCATTTTAGAAATTTCAAGTTTTAGGTTTATTTTAAAATCTTCAAACACATCTCACCCTATCAATTATTAATAATAATTCCTTACACCTATATAGAGCATTTGTGGACACTCCACTCAAAGCACTTTACAGTTAATGGGGTCTCCCCTCCACTAACACAAATGTGCAGAATCCACCTGGATGATGTTACTGCAGCCAAAGTGCGCCAGTCCGCTCTCCACACATCAGCTATTAGTTGGAGGAGAACAGAATGAAGCCAATTCATAGATGGGGATTATTAGGAGGCCATGATTGGTAAAGGTCAATGGGAAATCTGGCCAAGACGCCAGGGTTACACCTCTATTCTTTTCAAGATACACCCCAGGGTTTGTAATGACCACAGAGAGTCAGGACCTCGGTTTGACGGTGCCTTTTTAATAGTATAGTGTCCCCGTCACTACCACAGTGTAGGACCCACATTAGGACCCACACAGACCACAGGGTGAGCACCCCCTGCTGGCCCCACTAACACCTCTTCCAGCAGCAACCTTAGTTTTTCCCAGGAGGTCTCCCATCCAAGTACTGACCAAGCACACCTGCTTAGCTTCAGCTGGTTGATACGATAAAGTAAAAGATATTAAATCAAGTGACATTTTTTGTTCTGACTTTTAATATTTAATGAAAAGAGATGTGAATGTACTTTTTGGTGTTGAAGCAACAGAGTAAATATCACTCAGTGGTAAATAGAGCAGTCTGGATCTTTGGTAAATTCTAGGTTTAATTGAATAACAACTCAGGCTGACATGTTAGGCCTGCATGTAAAAATGTCTCTGTGATAATAGTTCACTGAAGGCAGCTGTTACCTTTCCAGCCTGAAGCAAAAGGCTGTTTGTGTACAAAAGTGATACATTTACACAGCCACAACGATGATATGTACATACAGTATTTCTATAAATGGAGGTTTTAATTAAAACCAAGGGTGAAATGAAAGCATGCAAAATAACAATCATCATAATTTTAACTATGTCCTTGCATTATTTGACAGTTATTTTTTTAATAATTAACATTAGCAAAGTTGAATGCACATGCAGTGGTACCAATTATGAATTAGAAACATACATTAAGGCTCAAATGCCTTTGAGGGTTATTAGCTACAGTACAACACTAATCCAAGGGGATGAAAGTCTATATTGTCTGTAAATTATGTGCTTGACAGATAAAATGTGAAAAGAAATGGCGTCAAACTAGAGCCATCATTTCATCAGACCCAAAACATTATGAGCTGGGCTGTTATTCAGAAGTAAGAAATATTTCCCCCCTGCTAAAAACAAATTTGGTTTTGCTTACTTCCTTTAATTACTTCTACAGCTATGGTGTGAATCTATCGAGACTGGTGCACAACTACAAGAAATAGAATATCTGAATAACTAGATTCATTTGCACAGGATTTGATGGGTTAAATAAAAATAAATATTAAAAAGGCAGCAGGGAGCAGTTTTGTCATTAATACCATGACGTTCACATTCTGAAGTTCACAAGTGCCAATGTGATTCAAGGAAAGGCAAAATTTCATTTTCTTTCTGGTATACAATTGTTGAACATGGCCTACTATAGAAAACACAGTACCAAAATTACAATAAAGATACCAATGTCACCCCCTCAAAAACATAGAATAAATCTGCTCTCTTAATCTTTCTATCATAATTTAAGTACTGAGTGAAACATTTAATCGGATATGTCTGTCACATGGGAAGATCTGGTCGGGCTCATCTGAGAGAATTCTTGTACTTGAGAACATACACACACTGTGCCCATAACATTATATAGAACATGATTGTGTTACCTTGCTGAGCTTACCATGTTCATCATAAGCTGTTTAAATTATGCTACACTAAGTCATCCACTTGCTCTATGGCCTTTAGAATTTAATGCGTTTCTCAAGTATTGTATGATTTTAGGGACATGCACAAATACAGTATAATAAAGCTCATTACAGAGAAAGTGTTCTCTATATCCAAATAAAAGGAGTTTTTTAATTACGGTAAGATTAAAGTTTCTATTAAGCACCCCAAAAAATGTCAATCTAGAAGTTCTAGTGATTTGTCTCCAAAAGAAAACAGGACACTTTAAATCTTTGTTATTGAAGATAGGCATCCCTTGAACTATCACATGTGTAGGATGTGTATTCTTCATGCATTGAACAATCTGCCCATAAAAAGTTATAGGCATTGCTCCCTGGATTTTGTAAGGGGTGCTATTCATAAGAATTTATTCTTTTAACCCCACGTTTGTCCTTAGAGACATGAAAATGATACCAGAATGACTATAAATGACCATAAACAAACTGCCAGTCAAGCTCATGTTTTGGTCACATAACCAGAAATGATCATACTTTTTCTGAATTTTGTACTGTACGGTTGTGGGTTAAAATGTAAGGCTAGACACTGCTTTCCTTTAAAATGGGCATTTTAGTTAAATTTCTCCGGTAAATGTCTTCTTGTATACAATAAGTGAGTCTCCAGGTAATTGTTGTAACTATGAATTCGTAATTAAGAATCCATTTACTCATAGAGTATTTTGGTGCATCATTGCTCAATTATCATTTACCAATGTCACCAACACAGATAGCAAAACTAACTCACAATACCATCAAATTTGTACATTTAGAAACTGACTGTCAAATGTAGAGCAGCATTGGCCAATTACTGTAATGTGAAAAACTAGTCAAAGTGTGTGATTTGCAACTTTGGACCAACAAGTGTTTGTTGTTCTGGATTCATTTTTATCTAGGTTAATAGGAAAAACAAAATTAGCAGCATTTTAATCATAGGTATACATTACATTTCACAGTAGTTAGTGGAGGTCTACAAATGTTTTTCAGTTAGATAGCATGATTTTGTAGAGGTGCTGTTTTGTAAACCTGTGGACTGGAGGGAGTGGGGAAATTTATTTTTGTTGAGAGTGCAGTACGTTTCATACAACTGATGTGCTGTGCTCAGCCCAGTTTTTTGCAGAGATTACACTGAAACTAAAAAATGCAGAGAAATATTGCTGGTGTTACATGAATGTAACTCAGTAGGCCATCAAAGTGCCGTGTCAAACCTGGTGCTGAGAATACAAATATTTTTGATCCATTTCATAACAGTTCAGAGATTGTCTGACCACATGGTGTGTTGCTTTTCACTGGAATTACATCTGACCTTCACCTAATGGCTGACTGAAGTTTATGTGCGTTTCAGGGTAGTGATGGATTGCTTTTGAATCTGACTTTGAACAATAAAAAATCAATCATGCTGGACCATTTCTCTGACAATTACATTTTTCTTTGCTTTTACTTACACATTGTGAAAATGAAATTTTAAACTTTTTGTTCAGGTGTGCACTTAGTCTGAATTATCCTTTTCAAACATACTAATGTATTTGGCACACAGTAAACTTAAAAGGCACATAGGTTTTACAGAAGTGCTCTGATGCTACACAAATGTTCTGAATATACATTTTCTTTTTTATGTATATAAAATATATACAGAAAAGATATACCCTATGCATGATCAGAATTATATTTATACATGACTTTGTGTTGCAGTCCATGTTAATTTCACTTTAATCAGAGTACAATGAATTGTAAGCACTTTTGAATATTTGTATTTTGAGTGGAAACTCAATGCTACTGTAAGTATATGTCAAAAAATGTCCAGGCTACTTTTAAAGTCTTAAATCTATCTGAATATACAGTATAAAGTATGTTTTCTAACCAGATCTTTTATGCTTTATCTCCAGGATTCCTAAGATTTAATTCTGTATTTTTCTTCTGACCTAAAAATGTCCATCACCTAATTATTCTCAGTTGTACACTGTTAAAAGGTGTAATTTGTATAATGAATTGTTTGTCATTCTTCATATTATGTAAGAGAACCATGAGGGATTTGAAAGTGAGTGTGTTTCAAAAGAAATTGATGCTCTCCTAAATGCAAGATGGAATAAGATCAAAGGGTCTGATCATCATTCTTTCTTTTAATGACCTTTGCTAAATAGGGTTTTTGTGATCTCAGTCCAGTTGCGATTAGAAACACATTGGCTGGATGAGAGTCACTCCAAATTTTTAGCTCAGAAACATTTTATACAACTCCATGAATCCTTAAATAATAAATTTGGTATATTTTGGGGGCATACTTGTACTGGTGTTTAAAATTATCTTAATGGAAATGCTCTGAAATTATTTTAACAGTGATGTACTGTAGACAGTTTATTTGAATTAAAACTTTATTTGAAGATAATTTGAAGGTTTAATAGCTAGGTGATTGATTAATGATATTTTCCAACAGACTAATCTTTGAATATTCTGGCAGTATGCTTGTAAAATAACTTGCTGCTTTCCAAAAAAAAAAAAGAATTTTCCATTCATAGTTAAAACATTATTGCATTAAGGAAGTCATACTATAATGTAATGCTGGGAGATGGAGATGTAAGTATTATAATAATTCTGTAAGGTGGTGATTTGGAATAATTTAGTGAGTCCCCATAAGTATAATGAGAGGTCTTACAACTTAGTATTGGAACCAGTAGCATTTGGTGACTTATCAATGTCTTTCAGTATGTACTGTACAGTAAGTAATTCTGTGTGCCACTGCTTTTAGCATTTTTGGCTGTAGTGTAATTTATAATTAATAATATATGTATTAAATATTAAATCTGGATTACATTTCTTTAATCCATATATCACAATCTTCTATAGTGTTTAGTTTTTATCTTCTATAGTTAGGACAACCTATTACATTTAAGAAGCTTTATATTTCATGTAAATGTACAGTAAGTTTCTGTCAGTATGGATGTGATGATGTTGATGATGATTTTTAAGGGTAAATGTTTGCGTATTTAGCTTTGTAATGATTGTCAGTCTAGGAATTCTCAGGTCAAAATGCTTTCAGTGGATGGCCATGAGCTTTAATTAAGTACTAATGAAACACAGCTGCTGTAAAGGAAATCAGTCGTGTGCTGTATTGAAATAATTAGTCTCTCTAATACACTATAGAACCTCAGATTAAAACTCCTTCTGACTAAATAGATGTACTGTATAAGTGGAAGTGAGGCAGAATTTGTAATTTTCTTTATTGAATAATATTTGACAAGACTGTCAGCAGGGAAATTAAATGTTTTCCTAAAGCATTTTAGAGCCTGCCATAATATGATTGAAGACTTCCAAAAAATGGATCAGTAACTAGCTACTGTGGAAAAGATGATTTCCTCCATACCATTGAACCAACATCTCAACCTTTGATGTAACCTAGAAATGTAAAACAAAACTGTGAATTTAGTTTTGCATAGATTTTAAAGCAATAGAAATAAAATTAGTCTAAATACTGTGGTTGATGGGAATGCATTTGGCATTTACAAAATAGTAACTGTTGAAATTCATAACCTTAAACGTATTAATTTATTATGGCATTGCATACTGTATCTCTAACCCTTAACAGGAGATTGAAGACATGTTCTACAGTATATAATTCATAGTTTGGGTAGACCAGATCTTATGATGGTTAAACCATGTGTTACCAATATTTCACTGTACCACCTGTATAACAGAAACTGGGATTTCTAATTTTTCAAAAAGTAACATTTTTCTTCTGTTGTAGTTCTTGAGTGCAGGTTGACATTGAGAGCATTAGGAATGTAATGTAACTGTTACTCAGTCAACAATAACTGGGATAACAGTTACATTGTTATGCCAGGCAAAGGTATTCAGTATTACGCTTAATAATGGATTTAGCAATGTTGTTCTGCTTTACTTAATTGAATTATTTGTGCAGTACTCTTTAGATAAACTTCCTATACGTAAAGCTTAAGTCATAGAAATTCTCACTGGACTTTTGGACTGATAAAAAAGTCTTTCTTAAAAATATTCTCTGGTATTAACTTCCAAACATCTTATGAAATACATTATAACCTTAAATTACTGAAAATATTGACAAGCATATTAAGAGAAGAGGACTGAAGTGGAAGTTTAAGTGCATGTACAGTATGTACAGTAAGGATAGCAGGTATTTAGATTAAACTATTTAATCATGTTCTGGATGCTAATAATGGAGTCATTCAGGGACTGATTAAATCCTTCGATCAATAAGCTGCTAAAACTAAGACTAGTGGAAACTGCTTAATGACATCTTATTGTTTGTAACCTTACTTATTGTCTTTAAGTATAACCATTTAAGAATGTAATGTATATTGCTGAACGAATTATACTGGTTAATTGTCTTTAAAATATGTTACAAATAGTTTAGGCTTATACAGTAGCTTACATAAAGCAATTAATTTTAACTGAGAATTTAAAAGGGACTACATAGATTAAAATGTAAGAGTTATGTTTTGAGCCAAAAAGACATAATTTTAAATGAAGCATAAACATGACCCTGAATTCCTGCCCTTTAATTTAACAGTAACACTAGGACCTGTTAATGCAGGGTTGGAAATATTTACTCAGATACCATGGTAGATGTGAGTGATGATTAAAATTGCATGTTTCGTTGGAACAGGTGCCTCTTTAAATAAAGGCTAATATATTTCACCTAACTATAAAGGGGAAAGAATGAAGAGCCTGACTTCTCTGATTTTAAAAGACTTCTGAAATGAGAAATTAGTCATTAGGTTTCTTACCTACATTTAAACACCTAAGTACTGTATAAGTTTTAAATTTGGAGCATGTACGTGAGTGTCAAAATAAAAAAAAGTTTCATTTGTACTGCACACCTACTCAGCAAAGGAAGCAGAACATTTTTTTCACCGCAGATATTCTGAAGTTTTTTTTTTAGTACTGAAATGGTTTTACGTTTCTGCTGTCTTTGAGAGATCTTGGTCAGCTTCGTTACCCCAGGCATTTCTTTGCAGTAATACTAAGCTTGTTCTCAGCAGGCACTAATTACTATATTGAAGAGCTGCTTTAAGTATCTTTTTCACAACAAGAAGGTAATATGGAGTGAAAGCTTTTGCAATGATTCTGGAACTTGAAATTGAATATTCTTGTGGTTAAGGAAGCATCTCCAAAAACAGATGCAATTCATTGAACAGGCTTCCTTTTGTTTTTCAGCACACATACTTTTCTGTCAGTTTTTTTTTAACTGTTTTATACACTATACTGTAGATATTTCTGTAACTACTTTCTCCTGCTTCCTTGTCTAACAGTATAACAATCATTTTCCTTTTATGTCTGTGGTTTTAATGTTTTATCCAAGCAAATGATTATTTTGATGTTTGAAACCAAAAGCCTTTAGAAACAAAAAGAGTGAGTGTCAGTATCATATGCTCTGCTTGTGCCATAACAAAATCATTAACTGAATAAAGGCATAGTAACAACATGATAAAATGCATTCATTGAATGCGTAATACCTTTGTTAAAAAATTACAAAAACATTTCTATGTTTGCACTTAAAAATCACATCAAGTCCATGTGATAAGTCATTCCAATTGTTAAGTGCTAAGTGTTTTTTGAACATTTGCATTATTTTATACCTAAATACATGGAACAGTATTGGAATCTTGACATTATTGTAACACTATTCACATGCTATGCAAATATACTGATCAAGTGTCTAGAGCCTCATCAAGTCAAAACTTATCTAATTTCTTTATTATTAAGTGGACTGAAAATTCGTGAGTCCTCCATGAACTGAGATGCTAGTCATTCTCAATGTTATCACCAGTAATTCAGATTCTCATTTATACAGCGGAAGCAGTTTCAGTGAAGTACAGTACCTGGTACAAATGCACAACACTTTAGTCTGTAGCTGGAAAGGTTTTGGTGATCTAACCACTTATCTGCACTAAGAATGTGTTCCAGGAAAACACAAACTTTTAATACATGACATAGACTTATTATGACCTTTTATATTCCAATCATGCTGTGTAATAGTTTATCAATTTGACCTTCATTAACTTCATGTGAAACTCCATTCACATTTAAATTCATTCTAGCAGTTTGTGCAACTGCAGTAGTACAGTATATAGAAAATATTAGGTAAGGAAGTTTCAGTACCAGATGTACAGCAATACAGTGCCTTGCGAAAGTATTCGGCCCCCTTGAACTTTTCAACCTTTTGCCACATTTCAGGCTTCAAACATAAAGATATAAATTTTTTATTTTATGTGAAGAATCACCAACAAGTGGGACACAATTGTGAAGTGGAACGAAATCTATTGGATTTTTGAAACTTTTTTAACTAATAAAAAAATGAAAAGTGGGGCGTGCAAAATTATTCGGCCCCTTTACTTTCAGTGCAGCAAACTCACTCCAGAAGTTCAGCGAGGATCTCTGAATGATCCAATGTTGTCCTAAATGACTGATGGTGATAAATAGAATCCACCTGTGTGTAATCAAGTCTCTGTATAAATGCACCTGTTCTGTGATAGTCTCAAGGTTCTGTTGAAAGCGCAGAGAGCATCATGAAGACCAAGGAACACACCAGGCAGGTCCGTAATACTGTTGTGGAGAAGTTTAAAGCCGGATTTGGATACAAAAAGATTTCCCAAGCTTCAAACATCCCAAGGAGCACTGTGCAAGCGATCATCTTGAAATGGAAGGAGTATCAGACCACTGCAAATCTACCAAGACCTGGCCGTCCCTCTAAACTTTCAGCTCAGACAAGGAGAAGACTGATCAGAGATGCAGCCAAGAGGCCCATGATCACTCTGGATGAACTGCAGAGAACTACAGCTGAGGTGGGAGAGTCTGTCCATAGGACAACAATCAGTCTTACACTGCACAAATCTGGCCTTTATGGAAGAGTGGCAAGAAGAAAGCCATTTCTCAAAGATATCCATAAAAAGTCTCGTCTAAAGTTTGCCACAAGCCACCTGGGAGACAACCCAAACATGTGGAAGAAGATGCTCTGGTCAGATGAAACCAAAATCGAACTTTTTGGCCACAATGCAAAACGATATGTTTGGCGTAAAAGCAACACAGCTCATCACCCTCAACACACCATCCCCACTGTCAAACATGGTGGTGGCAGCATCATGGTTTGGGCCTGCTTTTCTTCAGCAGGGACAGGGAAGATGGTTAAAATTGAGGGGAAGATGGATGCAGCCAAATACAGGACCATTCTGGATGAAAACCTGTTGGAGTCTGCAAAAGACCTGAAACTGGGACGGAGATTTATCTTCCAACAAGACAATGATCCCAAACATACAGCAAAATCTACAAAGGAATGGTTCACAAATAAACGTATCCAGGTGTTTGAATGGCCAAGTCAAAGTCCAGACCTGAATCCAATCGAGAATCTGTGGAAAGAGCTGAAAACTGCTGTTCACAAACGCTCTCCATCCAACCTCACTGAGCTCGAGCTGTTTTGCAAGGAAGAATGGGCAAGAATTTCAGTCTCTCGATGTGCAAAACTGATAGAGACATACCCCAAGCGACTTGCAGCTGTAATCGCAGCAAAAGGTGGCTCTACAAAGTATTAACGCAAGGGGGCCGAATAATTTTGCACGCCCCACTTTTCATTTTTTTATTAGTTAAAAAAGTTTCAAAAATCCAATAGATTTCGTTCCACTTCACAATTGTGTCCCACTTGTTGGTGATTCTTCACATAAAATAAAAAAATTATATCTTTATGTTTGAAGCCTGAAATGTGGCAAAAGGTTGAAAAGTTCAAGGGGGCCGAATACTTTCGCAAGGCACTGTATATCTAGAGTATCATTTGAATCAATGACATATTGCACCACAATCCTAGCGACTGATCAGAGTTTGAAATTGACCTGGGAAATTATATTCCATGCTCTGATTAGCTATTGCAAAAGCTTTGGAAATGAACGGACCTGCTAGTTGATTATGTGTTAGATAATGTATGCTCCGTGGAGTTTAAATCTTGTATCATAGGAAATAAGTAAATGTAATTCATCCTGTAAAATGTGATTAAAACAGATGTGTTTTTCCACATTGGATGTTTCTAAGAGAAAATGTCAATGAGAATGGATTCTTTTAACATGCTTTTGAATGGTTATGTTACTAATCATATGATATATTTTTGAGGTTTACTGAGCACTTACAAATTGTTAAGATGTGAAACATTGTTCTTTCAAAGCTGTATTGGACAGGAGCTGCTAGAACTATCATAACACTTTGCCATCCACTTTGTGACAAGACTGTACAGTATGTATTTTTCATGTTCTGTGATTGTAAAATATTGCTCAAACCACATTGTAAACGTTTTTCAACATGAACTACAGAAGCTTCCCTGTAAGGCTTCTAGGGTTTACCCGTCTCAGGTTAAAGTAACCCTGACACTATAATGATACAAGGATTAAGTTTAACTTGTTTTCCTATTTTCACACCTCTCACATCTGCAATCAGAGATCAAATACTGCAAGTTGCAAGCTATCACAAAAGACAGAAAGGTGCATAATTGCTTATGTTGCACTGTTGTTCTCAAATCTCAAATCTGAAATTCTAATAATGCTCTCCCTCATTTATTCGAAACTGTGCAACCTACAATGTACACATTGAATCTGTATTGTACCAATACGTTTAGGTTCTTTTCCAGATTTAGGTTTAGGTTCTTTTTGCAGATTAATCTACATTCAAGGGTCAATATTAAAATATATATATATAAAATATATATATAAATATATATAAAAAATGTTATTAATCTTTTGTTTTACTTTTAAACAAATCGATTGGTACATACAGTATAGTAATGACACCAATGTAATGTATCTGAAAGATATTAGCATCCATAACGTATAGCATAGTTTAAAAGATAACTTGCTATGCCTTGCACAGAGAGTTTTGGATAAGTCTCATTTCACCCTTGAATGATTCATAGAGCATTTTGCCTTTATAGCTTTAATTTTTTTTATAATTAGTATCAGGTGGCATGAGAATTCTAAAATAAAATAAGTTTATGCCAAGGGAAAAATGCATCTGTGCTTTTTTCAGCCTCTTCAAGATGTTTTAATCACAACACCTGCCCAACAAAGTTAATCAAACTAATTTTTAATGGGAATTAATTGTGGAGGCATAGACTGTACAGTGTACTCAGATTTAAACTCAAGCGATGTTTGAAGACTTCAATGGATCAAAGCTTCAGAAATTGATTTAAGTAGTTATGCCACACAGCTGCTAAGAGCATATGAAAGCCAACTAGTTAATTATTAAACTATTTACATTGTACATTGTACAGAAGCCACACTAGATTTGATTGTTTGGTAACATAAGAAT
Organism: Lepisosteus platostomus; assembly: GCF_059453375.1. Classification (NCBI taxonomy): domain Eukaryota; kingdom Metazoa; phylum Chordata; class Actinopteri; order Semionotiformes; family Lepisosteidae; genus Lepisosteus; species Lepisosteus platostomus. Next base: position 59,175,408 of record NC_142616.1, read on the forward strand.
TCATCTGACTATATACAGTAACTCTCTTTAGTATTAAATGTACTGTAGGTTTGAACACGATATTTTCAATCAATTTTACCCTGATTCTTATTTTCTACTTTTAAAGAAATATAGTATAGCATACAGTACATTTAAATTCAGAATGCATGATGAGACAGTCTAAATGGGACTAAATATAGTGTAAGACAAGCTGTTACGTCCCAGTGTGTGTTCTGAGTGTGTTTTTTTCTATGTCCACACTGTTGACCCTTGATTGTTCTCTCTTCCCCATTGGCCCACCATTACACCACACTTTCAGTTGATGTCATCATCAATTAGCTCTCAGCCAATCAGAACACATTTTATTCACTATATAACATGGAGGTTTTCAGCAAGAAAAGGCCTTTCGTTTGACTTCGGTCCCGTTTGGTTTTGGTTATCGCTTCGCTTCGCTTCTGGTTATTGCTTCGGCTTCGTTTGTTGGTTTGTTTTGCTGTGTGTGTGTGTGTGTGTGTGTGTGTGTGTGTGTGTGTGTGTGTGTGTGTGTGTGTGTGTGTGTGTGTGTGTGTGTGTGTGTGTGTGTGTGTGTGTGTGTGTGTGTGTGTGTGTATTTTCGTATAGCTTCGGCTTTGTTGTTTTGTTGTTTTTTTGTTAGTTTCTGTGTACTTTTGTTTGTTTGTGTTCATCCTTCTTTACCATTACCTTGCCCAAATGTTACATGTTCAACTTTTGTGTTCTTTTGTACCCTGCTCCTGTTGATTACTCTTGTTTTCCCTTATTTGTATTCCTGGTTCACTTGTGTTTTTGTGTGAACTTTTGTATATAAGATTAGTTTAGGTTGTTGGGTACACTTTACACACCTAGTTGACTTTGTATTAGTGCACTAGTTTAGTACGGGTGAGTGCCGTTTGTCTTGTATGGTTTTGGGTAGTCAGTGCAGGTTAGCTAGGGTGTTGAAGACGCCGAAGACCGTGTGTTTGGGGTTTTCTTTTGTAGTCAGATTAGCTTTCCCTCACTGTCCTAGCCAGCTCCAATTTTGTTTGTTATTTTCTTTCCTTTGGCACCACTCTAGTTCCTTACCCTTATCACGCTTCCTAGTCCCTCACCAAAACCTACCTACTTCCAAAAGAATTATCCTAAATGTTACACCCCTTTACCCCTAGACACTTGGGGTCGTAACACAAGCATATGAGCAGTAGACATAAAAAGCTGGTAACACCAAGGGATAGAATACAATTCATTTTGTATTTAAAGCATAGTGGAATCCACTAATAAGTATGCATCCCACTAATAAGTATCTAACCCACTTTATCCAGAATAGAGTAGCAGTGGATCTGGAGCCTAACCCAGTAACAACAGGATCTTGGACAAGATCCCAGTCCCTCACAGGGTACACACAGACAAGGACAAACACACACTCACATCAGGCCCTTTTTTGCCCAGAAGACAATTAACCTACAGTATCTGTACATACAATGAGAGGAAACTGGAGCACCAAGAGGAAACACACAAACCCCACACAGATGGCACTCTGGGATTACAACACCTTAATCATCTGTAATATTTTCTAAACTGAAGGCAATCAATACAATTTCATGCTTGTTTAGATGTTAGTTCAAACAAAGAGATAAACAATGTATGAACCTGTGCTATAAGTAAAATTTAAAAATATTGACCAAATACCAATAAAACCTTTAGGGGAAATATTTTTTTTATTTAAAAAATGTCTTTTGCAACCTTAATAATAAATACTGTATATAGCTCACTGCTGCATTATGTTCTACATAGTGTTACATACAGTCCAAATGCCCATTTCTATTTTGACAACAAGGCATCAGTCAGCACATAAAAGGGCCTTCTTCCTTAGTTAAGATGATCAGTTGACTTATTGTACTTCTTACATATCTCTTCTGTAATAATAACTAATCAACTCGCTCTTCCTTGGAATGTGAAAAGCAGTCATCATACAGTACTTTGCACGCATTGTCTTCTTTTATAAAGGTAGAGGAATTCATTAGTCATTGTGGAATACATAATGCTGGGAAGCTCTGGTGTTCATTTACTATTACATCATTGTGCTGTTATCTGTGTGAAAGAGTGTGAAAAGTACTCTCAGCTGTCAGAAACCATCAAATATCATTCTTATCTTGTCGCTAGAGAACACTAAATTACAATGTTGCTGCTGCTTCCTCTAGAATGAGAAAATAAATACCTATATAATCTATATAGCCTATACTACTGTGTCATCACAGAGGTGTAGAAGTCAAAAAGGAACTAAGAGAAAAACATTCATTATACTTAAACATTCATTTTACTCCTGTCAGCTTTCTCATACAATTCTACAAGTATCACAGCTGACTGTTTTGTACTGTAGGTATAGATTAGATGTCAGGAATTTCAGTTGATGCTTTTCTGTTAAATTGATGGTAGACAGCAATATATTCCAGATTTAGAGTTGGCCTTTTATTTAGTCCTTAGTGGATTTCAATCAACAAAATGTAATACATGTATCTGGTGGTGTTCATTTAGTTAGCTGGCTTTTAGAGAGGTTTTCAATATTTTTGGAACATCTGATTGACAATATTGTCTTAGAAGATGAATACAGAGTGAAAGACATATGGCAAAACAAGAAGTGATCTTTTTGCCTCATTTTTTAATCTATTTAATCTATTTGAACATTTCCTCCTGAATTCAGCTAAAATATTCTTTTCTGTTTTTTATATATACCTGTGTAACTGGCATTTATAATCACATAATTTTGTATTGCTGTCCTAATCCCTGTGGTCTCTAGATTATACAGTACATCTTTTGTAGATATGTACTTCATGGATCAAATGTTAGTGTGCCCTTGTTCTGACTGAGTCATTGTGTTCTAGGTTTCCAGTCACTCATTAGAATGTGTGAAATAACTCTTTAGGTACTCTTTTATTCCTGACCAATTTATGTTGTTTAGAAAAACTTATAAATTAGCTAAATGGTTTCTGAGAAGGAAACATGTGAAGTATCCAGTGACACATGCAAAACATTTTGAATGTGGCAGCTGGTTCCTAGGAATCTGACACAAGCAGATTTATCGAGACATCTTTCTGAAGCAGAACCACCCCTATCAGTACTATATCTTTATTTCTCATTGATTTGATTAAGATTCAGTGGCCCCAAGCCCTCTAAACTCAATGAATAAACATACACTCATAATGATTTTTAATTCCAATGGCAACCAAAATTCTTCTTTCTGGTCTGAGAAGAGTCCTATAATTATGCTATTGATTGTGTGAAGCTAGTTATTCAGTAAATTTGTGTCACTTTCTGTATAATTACATCCTCTAATGTAATTAATATGACTTGAGGGGTCTTGTTTGCCAATAGAGATTTACTTACCATCACAGAGCTGGACCTTCACATGAGCGGCATTTAATATTGATTAACCAATCTGTCCTAACAGAAACTGGGTTTCTGTTAGTTTTCACCGACATTAGATATGTTCATTTGGGTGAAGCACACATCAGGGTTTCCTTTTTCTTCCTGAGATTTAACTACTCCGTGTCATTATTGCCTCATTGCTTTATGGTGACCTCACTGGCTTAATTTTCAGAATACAGATGGACCTGCTAAAGGTGGAGATTTATACAATATTGAGTTCAAATATCACATTATGTAACATGTTTGTTTTGCGTGAACTATTCTTGTTCAGAGATAAGGCTTGTATTCATCTGCTTCTTTTGCTACCTTATTTTTCTTCCCATACTTGTACTGTCACATCTATGACTATGTGGAATTTAACCACTTAAGTGTTATGCAGATCAACAAAATGATGAATTTTACTTAAGTCACATTCACTTCTAAAAAATATTTCTCTGCCGCTAATTTAAATTTTGTGCAAAACAATTTGAACCTTTTGATTCATAAAATTTGAATTTCAAGGTTATTTAAAGGTTGACAGGTAATACAGAAACATGGTGCTCATTTTGTATTATGCACAGGGAAGCTGTTAACTGTTAACAACAAATACCTGTATACTTGTTGGACATATAATGAACTTGAACCGATATTGCCAATATCTAATGAAGGTAGGATCTTGTAGCCCCTTGTAGAGAAAACAAAGAAGCTGAATAAATGCATTTTACTTTAGAGTTTACATCAGAAACATTTTGATCTTCCTAAACAAATAAAAATAAACTGAAAGATTTTTATGACTCTGAAAAAGTTATCTTTGTGCTGGAGTCAAACGAATGTGTATAATATGTGGTTGCTTTCCTCTGCTGATAAAAGCTTTTCAAAAAAATAAAAATAACTATTTACTTCAAAGACCTTGTTTTTTGGGAAATGACAAAGCCTGTACACTATGGGCTATTACAACAGATGAGACTGGGAAGCAAAGACAGTACAGCTCCAAAGAACAAAGAAGCCACTATAGGGAATTCACTTTGAGAATGACAGACAACCAGTCATTTACGTTACAGTTAATTCAGCAACAGCATCAGAAAGAAACTGCAAGAAGAAACTAAAATATTTACAGTGTGGCTGAGAAGGAAATTGAGATCCATTTTCAAGCAACTCATTAGTGTAGAAGACTTTAGAAAGACTTAATTACAGTGGATTCGCTTTCAGACTTAGAAAAATAAGGGCAAATAGAATAGAAAGTATTACTATAATTAGGCACTCTTCTCAAAGCTGCAACACATGAACAAGATTTTTTTCTTCAGGCAGTTATGGTATACCAATAAGAAATTCACATTATGTGTGGATCTATAAAAAACACTGGAAACTACTCTTTAAAAAACCTTTTTAAATACCTTTGTATTAACTACTGTTCTTTTTTCAATACTGTAACAAAGAATGAAAATTGACCATGTTCTCTCAAAGTCCAAAATGTTTGTTTTTTCAGTTTTAAAAGGGCAAATAAATACCATTTCTATTTTGTTTAATAAACTGAAATCAATGGACTTTTAAGAGAGTGTGTTGAATTTTCATTTTGGAATCATTACTTATTGCCAGTTAACCTCTATAAATGTTCTGTGATCAATATCCTTTTTCATTTTCATTTTGAACCAAAATGGCTAGGATTCTTCTACCTCTTCACTAGTAAGAAGACTGTACATTTATTGCCCTTAATCATAAAGATCCCTGTTCATTGCAGTTACCAATATTAGTCATAAAAACCTGAATTTGCACATTGAAATGCTCAGTTCCTAGTAAAGTACTTTACCTTGTGAAAACATGAGTGTGGCATTAAGTCACAGTGACAAACTACCACTATCCAATTCTTACTATATGACTTTTCATTTAATTTAGAGAAATTAAGTCATAGAGGGAGGACCATTGGGAGACAACTGTTTTTTTTACCACACATTATCATTCTGTGGAGACATGGACAGTGTTGAGACACATTTCTTCAGTAAAGCCTTTGATTTTATTCAGAAGTCTTGTCTACAGTTTTGTTACTTATCTACAGTATAAATCCTTGCACTTAAAATGCTTACAAAATTCTCAAAAGAGACTTCAAAGCTTAGGTGTGGGAAATCATACATAATTTAACTTTCAAACACACTTCATAATTACGTTCTTGTACAAGGATACTAATATATTTATTTTGTTTTTGATATATAGATAGATAGATACTTTATTGATCCCGTGAGGGAAATTGCAGTGCAACAGCAGCTTAACACACACAACACAGCCACAGTGTAACGAATTATATAATAATAGTACAATACATACAATACAATACAAGAGTTACTCACAGTCCGGACACACAAGAGGAAACTAGAACAGAACAGTACACAGAAAATCGTATCACACGTATGAATATAAATATAGATGTAACCATAGATATAAATATAAATGTATTGCACAGGTCCCTGGCATATATTGCACAAAAGTGGTTGTAAACGGGAAAAAGAAAAAGAAAGAGAACAGATGTAGCAGTAGATGTGTATATGCGTTTAGTCCAGAAACAGGTCACTGTCGCTGTTGCCTCTGCCAAGACGCAAGGTGGATGCGTTGTACAGTCTTATGGCAGACGGCAAGAATGACCTCCTGTAGCGCTCCCTGTCGCACCGTGGATGAATCAGTCTATTGCTGAACGTGCTCTTCATTCCTGCAAGCCTGTCATAGAGGGGATGGGAGAAGTTGTCCATGATGGCCTCTAGTTTGGACATCATTCTCCTCTCAGCCACTACCTCCAAGGGGTCCAGGTCAGACCCAATGACAGAGCTTGCTCTCCTGATGAGCTTGTTCAGCCTTTTGGAATCTACTGCTCTAAACCCAGAGCCCCAGCACACCACTGCGTAGAAAATGGCACTCGCTACCACCGACTGATAAAACATGTGTAGCATCTTACTACACACATTGAAGGACCTGAGCCTCCTCAAGAAGTAAAGTCGGCTCTGTCCGTTCTTATAGATGGCCTCGATGTTCTTAGACCATTCCAGTCTATCGTCGATGTGCACTCCCAGGTACTTGTACGAGTCCACCATCTCCACGCCACTCCCATGGATGTAGACAGGAGTAGGTTTGACCTTTTTCCTCCTGAAATCTACCACCAGTTCCTTTGTCTTTGTAACATTCAGTTCCAAGTGGTTCACCCCACACCACTCCACAAAGCTGCTGACCAGTCCTCTGTACTCCTCCTCCTGCTCACCCTTGATACATCCCACAATTGCAGAGTCATCTGAGAACTTTTGCAGGTGGCATGACTTTGAGTTGTACTTAAAGTCCGAAGTATAGAGGGTGAAGAGGAATGGAGAAAGAACTGTCCCTTGAGGTGCCCCTGTGTTACTCACTACCAGTTCAGACACACAGTTCTGAAGTCTCACAGACTGTGGTCTGCCCGTCAGGTAGTCAGTGATCCACGAGGTCATGGAGGCATCGACTTGCATCTCCTCCAGCTTCCTCCTTAGCAGTAAGGGCTGGATGGTATTGAAGGCACTGGAGAAGTCGAAAAACATGATCCTTACAGTGTTGCCAGCCCTGTCCAGGTGTGAGTAGGCCCTTAAGTATATCAATACTTTAATGTAATGTACTATAACTAAAAAACACCAGTATGGACATTGAATAACAAATGAAGATCAATAAATAAATTATAACATTTTTCTTCTTTTGTAAGACAGCAATCATTTGCAAAACTCCCAGAATATGAACTTACTGTATCCTACTTTTAAATAACTGGTGTTGGTAAATCCTTTAATAAGCTTTCTTTACAACATCTGTCTTTTCTGACTGTTGTACCTTACTTCATCTTAATGAAGAAAATAAATCTTCTTGTCTGTTACTCTTGGATAGATGTGAAAAGGGCTAAATTAGGTAATTCTGTTGAACTCTGGAAAGATCAAAGATATCCATGATTCATACTTTGTAACTGCTGGAAGAACATGAACTTTGATTCACACTGATTAATAGAAACATCACAAGAATAACCTTTTCTATCTGCGACATGTTTAACATGCAAATTACTTTTGACAAGATGTATATTGGGCTTATTAAATTTATTGTCCTTTACAAATCAGTGAAAATTAAATTTAAATATTTTAAAGTCATTTTATAAATTTATAAAAACTTTATGCTAAAAATAAGACACATTTTTTAAATTACCTGTATAGCTCTGGTAACGTTTTACAAGCTGTACTTAAACTGAAGATTGCCTGATTCAGAATTTACAATATTGTAAATGGACTTCACAAATTTTGCTTCTTATACTAACGAGAATGTCACACATTTTCAAAGATCTTTGATAAAGAATGAATATCCTCTCTTGCAGAGTATTAAAAACTGCACAGAACCCTTTGACAACACAAAGCACTTCCATGTACTATAGAAGACTTGAAAATGTTCCTTAATAATTAAAACCTATTTTACATTGATTTAATATTAACCTTACCATATTGGTTAATCTGTTATAGATACTGTATGCATGTATTGTACATTTCTAATCATATACTGTAATTGGGTTAGTGACAAACAAAAGGCTGCTCACTTCATTGTTTTCTGAAGCTCATTTTTTTAGATACAAAATTGGGTTATTATTCTATAACAGCTGTCCAAGTTAAAAAGAAAGTAGTTACTTTGAGGGATTAGAGGACAGTTTTTTTTCAACTGGAATGGTGTTCATGATTAGCTCTACACTTCTAATTTTAGATGACCTACTTCTAATGACATTGGGTGCTTTTAAAATTGCTTACAGTAACTAAAGAAAAACACTAATTTGTCTTCCTGAAACATGTTCAGGATGTTCCCGTTGGCTTTTAATTAAAAACGCAGATACTGTATATAAATTTTAATGCCTTCTCAGGCTGAAAAGCATGAAACTACAGTAAGACAGTTTATCCTCCCAAACCCAACCTCTCCAGTACCCTTGCTCTTTTGTGCTGTACTTCTCGATGTTTCAGACGAAGCCTTGCAGTTTGGGTTAGTTCCAAACCTTGGCACAGGAAGTACAGCAGGAGGATCAGAGGGAGTGACACCAGAAGTCACCATTTTCATGAAAGGAAATCACTCAGAGAGAATGTAGGTCTTTATTCTGGTTTTATTAGAAATTCCTGGGTAGACTCATACCTAGGACAAATATTGTATATTTAAATTTGATAGATTTTTTTTTATTAAAGTCTTCTGTTATTCCCCATTTTTAAATAATTGTTCTGCACTGAAGTGCTATGTGAAAGTTTTTAACCTTTAAAAAACTTAGATTGTTATGATAGAAATTGCTTCCAGAAGTGAAGAAGTAATCAAATAATATCACTCTATTGTTTCAGAGAGCTAATCTAATTGTGTGCTTATTTATCATTCATATGATAGCCCTAATACAGCTGGATTCCAGAGATGATCATTAGAATGCTGACTTTTGTATTTACATGAAATGTGTGATTCAGGATCCCATGGATCATTTCTAAATCTTTCTTCTGTTTTCATCTGTCATTACGAAAACACATATCAAAACAGTAATTCAAGTCTGAGCCATTCCATCACCTACTATAATTTTAATATTTCTCTAACACCTTCTGTAAAGGAAGTAGTTTGTTTTAGGAAATATTTAAAATTGACTTTAGAAACCTGATCTTTATTCTCCAGCAGCCAATAACTCCAGCTTAGTCTAATTTTTTCAGTTTTATACTGTACTTAATTCCATTTTGCTTTTGTCTGTGTCATTATGACCTGTTAGCAGCAACCTGCCAAAGATGGAATAAGCAACAAGCTCCACAGCAGGATGAACATTTTTATGTGTTTCCAATAGAGGACTAATAAAAGCAAATAAATACCTCATATGAAGCTAAGGAGCATTTATGCAGGAGCATGCTTTTATGATTGTCTCATAAAGGTATTGTGCTGCTGACGTCTGGAGCATGGGTCTAATATACTCTCCCTTAGATCCCATAACTCAGTAACTAAGGGAAATAATGTCCAAACCCTTTATTTGAAGAATAAATTATAAAGTGATTGAAAACTGTAATCTGAAACTCATATTAAAAAGCATACCTCACTACAAATATTAATACTATACGTTTTAATAAATAAAACATACTTCTAATACACTTCCCAGAACTGATTTGTACTTTATTTTCATTTATACAGTGTAATACAGTACATAGTAAACTTTTTAATTCTCAAGATCTTTTAAAATGCTTCATAGGCTTTTTAAAAAAATTATATAAACACATACAGTAGCAACATTGAATTTAAGCTTGGCTGACCGTAGGCATTCTTCAATTTCTGTATTTCAAATGCAGCTAATATGGAGAGTGGCCTTTCACTTCATACTGGCCTGATGCTACACATTTACATTATTTACAGGACAAAAACTACAGTTTTTAACTTGATCAGCTCAAATTTCATATTACATTTGTTCATGTTGTTACAGTTTTTCTTTATGCACAAATCTTATCTCTGCAGTTAATCAATACCATCAGAGGAAAGAAGCTGATGGTTGTATGTGCTATGAGTACCTCCCTTCACTGATGCGAAATTATCATCGTAACCTTAAAATTAAAAAAAAATCAATTAAAATGCAATGTTTTTGGAAATTTCAACCATTTCCTTACATGGTAAGATGATGTTATTTTTCCACAAATCAATAAATTGCTACTGTAAGTAAAGATTTGTCCACGTAAAACTGTAGAGAATTTAGTATCTTTGTACAGCATCAGAATTATGTGCCAAATACGCCTACTTAATTGAGACAATATATTTATTACCAGGAATCAAATTGAATCATGTGCCAGAGTGTCTTTTTTATTGTTGGCGAATTGACGACAAAAGACTTTCTAGACAAAAGATGAGAAATCACCAGTATAAAAAACATATACTGTAAGTGTGACTCTAGTCCTTAGTGTGCCATCATAAGACTGAATAACACCATAAAATTGGACATTGAGTTAATTTCTTTTTTTTCTCTCTCATGTTTTGCTTATTAAGATGACTCAACTTGATTCATTGTTATTTGTCTCATTTTGATATGTTTTGACTGGTTTGCCTTGTGTTATTGTAGTTTCAGTTCCAGTGCTTTGTCATTAGAGTGCAGGGGAAGCAAATGCTCAAATGCTTTTGTTTGTCTTACACTCTACTACTGAAACAGAACTTCAACTAATTCTGTCACCATCACATTGCTGAAAAAGATTAACTATTGGTTAATACTTAATAAGGAAGATAATGCATTTTGAATGTCCACAAAACATGTTTTACTAAACAAAGTTAAACAAAATTTTGAAATATTACCTTATGTTTATTTTGGAGTTACAACTAGAGTTAATCTTATATTGGATTAATAACCTTTTAAATTCACACTGGTACTGTAGATGACTTTTTACTGTTAAAAGATTTTGTAAGCGTTGCTTCTTGAAATGCATATGTACCCCTTCTAATGATTTAGAAGCAAACTGTTTCTCTTTTTGACTTATTAACAATCTAATATGCCCTACTGAAGTCAATTAATTGTTATCCGCTATGCAATTGAATTTAAATAGCAAAATAGAAATGTAAAATTCATTGTTAAATTTTATTAATGTATAAATATTTATTCAACATTTCAATTTGCACAGCTGAGTGGTATGCATAACTAAATCATTGAGTGTCTGTTATTCTTCTTTCCCAGTTTCCCATCATATATTTTATCATTTATTTTGCTTTGTGAAAATGTAAATTAATAAATACATTGATTATGCTAGAACAGAAAAACAGTGCACAACATGAGCAGAAATCAAAAACATCAGCAAGCAAAAAACAACAATAATAAGTGATTATTCTAAGCTCATTATTACTAATGCTACAGTACATATTAAACTGATATTACTTCACTTTGTATGGCCTGCAGTACTTGCAGTTCAAGGAACAGTGCCATAGGAATTTTAGGCAACTCCCAAATTATGTGCCTTGATTTAGAAATGAGCTGCATTTTTCTAATTCTTGATTGCAATCTGTATTTTACACCAAGCATATGAGATTTCAAAGAATGTAGGAGTTGTTAAGTGTCTAATTCATTTAATCAATCTCAGAATGGTAAGGCCTATTTTTTTAACGTGCTCTGTATCAATAATTTTTCTTTGAAACTGCTGCATTCCTCTTGAAAACGCAAATGAGGTTTTCTCTCATTTGTCATGGAAATGAGAGCTCACAGACCCTTAATCTGATGTCAGAGATTATAGAAGCATTTATACCTGTTAAAACATCTTAAAACTGAACAATGTGATTAGGTGCACAGGGATGAAATTTATACTGCATGGAGCAAGATTAGATAGCGCTGCTGACAGAATTGTGATGGTATTATACGTTTTATTCTGAATTGCATTCAATTTGGTTTTCCAATGAAAATGAAAACCTTGTCTCCTAGAAAAGAATGAAAAGAGCATTTTATAGTCAGTTTGTTTTATACATGAAGACAAGTACCCTTACCTGAACATCTGACAAAGGCTTTCTCTTCAGGCTGACTGCCAACTTCACTAAAGATACCACTATGCACTTAGTCATATCTTGAGGGTCTGGACAGGTGCACATCATACTTTATTAATAGTATTATTATAGTGCACTTTCTAGAATACATGCCATACATGTAGAGCTGTGAAATGGTTACGTATTATGCAAAAGGAGGACATTCGGTACATAGTACAATGAAATAAATATACAGATGTGACAGAAGTAAATAGAAGTATTCGTTTTTTAATATCCATTTTAAAAAAATGTATAATTGCAAACTAATTACCATTAGGTTTTGCTGGCAACTTAGATGTGAGTTGATTAATAAAAGCTAAGCATTCATTGAATTTGACATTTTAATTATTCCCTAATTAGTTGAACTAATAGTGGCTATCCTGGTAGTTATTAATTAGTTATTTAATTTTAGGTCATTCTTATTGAATGATCATGCAGAATAGCCTGTAGTAGTATTGTAATACATAGTATTATGGAGACATTTTGCATCAATTTTTTCCCAAAGATGGCTTGCAAGACAATGAATACATTGATTTATCATAATTTCCTTTGCTTATTTTTATGTTGGATAGTGTAATGTAGATCTTTATTTGACACATTTAATCAACATTTCATCAATAAAAACTGAAAGCAGGTGTAGTACAGTAAGAAATGTTAAGCATCACACAGACGTGAAGGGGAACATACTTTTTTAGTGGGCCTGACAGTATCACATATTGTAGTATATACTGTATTTGTCTTTGAGTGAATACAAACTGTATATATTAGTACAGCATATACAGAATACATAATAGTATTTTCATCTTATGCCATTAGCACCAACTGTGTTAATATACAGCTTTTGCAGTAGAAAATTATCCACAGCAAATGGATGCTCATAATATTAAAAATTAGAATTAAATTTAAACAGGAACTGCAGCCTACCCTTACTGTGGTAGTGTGATGTTTTGACTGCACTTTGACAGAAATGCTGTCTGTTTGATCTTAATCATAGTGTATATCTTGTGTTTTCAAAAGCAAATCATGCAAATACTCCCTTACCAGTCATGCACAGCACGTCTGTTATCTGGGTCCTTTATGGGTACTCATGTGGTGATCTGGCTTGCAATAAAATAAGTGCTTTTGTTCATGTTCTGCACATGTTGTGTAGCATAGAAAAATCCCAATCCCTCAGGAAGATCAGTACACACTAACTGAGAGTCTGCCACTGAGTTTCCCTTTCCTGGGTAAATGCAATATGCTGATTACATATGATCACATATCATTCCTATGAATTATAACCCTTGATAAAAATGACACTTTCTAATTGTCAGAAAGTTGTGATGCATGCCATTAAGCCTTCCAATCATCATTGGTAAGAATGTGAAGCTAAAGAAAATCTTAATCACCGTTATTAATAAAATCCAGTCCAAATACAGAATCTTGTATATAGCATACTTATTGTATAAGCATGACAAGTTTTATTTTATTTCACTTCCTAAGGTTTTCTTTTGATGAAAGCCATCTCTGACAGCCAGCAATTTGTAACCATAGGTTTACTGGTAATTCTGGGTTATTAATTCCCTAAGGTGTCAATCACAGAGTGTACTGTAACTCCCATCATTCCATGTGCTTCAGATGAGAGGGTTTAAACTGCATCATTAATCTCTTTCAGATAGCTGCTCCAAGGTGAATCGACCACACGTTCTTAAAAAGATTGGGGTATTAAAACAGAAGGCCAAGGGTGTAAACATTTCTCACAGTTAACTTTTGTAAAAGATGTTTTAGAGGGCTTTATTTTATTTCACTTCACAGATGCAATATTTCAGCATAAAACCGTCTTCAAGCCTGTTTCTTCTTATCAAAGTTTGTCCTTGTAGGAGCATTTTTTTACCATTTTAAATCATGCTATACTGACACAAACCCATTTTCTTCCATTTATATGCATTTCTATTATTAAACTAAAAAAAACTAGGGACAAGAAGATACTGTACTGTAACTCTACTGATCTTCAGATGATGGAATCCACTTTGTGCTTCCCCAAGGAATGGACTCATTTAGGGCTGAATTTTCATATAAATAAGATGCAAGATATAAGACAAGAATATATCCTGCCAAAATGGTCAAGATGCTACAGTACTTGTTTTCAAAATGTACCATTCCTTTTTTCTTTGTTATTAAATTACATAAGATTACATACAATACATTACTTTACAGTTGGGTCTATATAAATAGTAGTAAATACTCAGTACCATTTGAAAATTCCTTCTGGGGTTTTTAAATGCGTTGTTTATATCACGAATAAAGGTCTACTGTACAGTATGTCTGGTTCTTCACTTACAGTAGGTGAACATTTGTTGTGGTACTTGATAGCTCTCTATTTTTTTGCTGCTGAAACATACTGTGCCTTTACTTTACACCTGGTTTATTTGACATGCATACCAAAACAGAACCTAAAACGTCTGTAATGGAGAATTTGATGTAGTAAAAGAAGTAAAACAGGGAACGATACATACTGTACAATTATGTAGTGACTGCAGTGACTTGCTCTTTCAGTGTTAGAACAGTGGTACTGTTTTGTGTTGACTGTTATTAAGCCATTTCTTTTCAAAATGTCGATCGTGTACGTAAAAAAACAAGGAGTCATTAGTTTGATTAGGAATCGGCTGCAATCTAATATGCTTTAGCTTAATTCAAATGCAAAATCAACTTTTTAGGTTTGTGCAGAAAACTTCAGGAAATGAAGCAATTTGTCTTTTGTACAAAACTACGGACTATGCAATATGTATTGTATCTTACTTGCAGTATGTAAGTGTATACTTATTTTTGTTTGTGTTCTAATTGTCTGCCAAGATATTAACACTATTTATTCAGGTACATTTAAGTAGCCAGTTTTTGGGGGACAAAGGTTAGAATGTACATGTACAGTATCTCAAATGTACCGTATAGTATGTGCACACTTAGTGCTAGAACCATCAACTTAATCCACAAACACATCACCAATAACACAGGAAACCTTTCAATTCTGCATGTGTTTCAATATCCCTACAGAGATGTCATGTATGACTGCCTAAATTCATGTTTAATCCTTTAAATACTCTGTTAGTGGGGAACCGAGAAGGTGAAGGAGAGTAAACAGTTGCTTTCTGTTCCTGGTTAAAAAATGAGGTGGGGAGGCCAACTCTCTTCCTGGTTAAGACAATTAAGAATAGTCAAGCAACCTAAACTGCATGTCTTTAGGAGATGGAAGGAAACTAGTGAAACCAAGTAAACATGGAGATCCTGCAAACACTCAGACAGGTGCCCAAGAATGAGATAATTCATATAACTCTCATATTTTCGTTTTTTGTTTATTTATTGTTGATAAATTCACCAGCACCACATTATTACTATCATCACATATATTCACATTAATCACTCTAATTATGCAAGGCCAACGTGATTTTATTGTCTGCCTATACTTTCCTGTCCTGAAACTATGAAGTCAAACAGAACCTGAAATTAAAGTCTCATTATTAACAGGTGTGGAAGTGAAATAGTATTATTCATAATAAGCATATACAGTACAAATATGATGTTCCATGGTTTTGCAAGAGAAACCTGGATGTGGCACAAAATTAAAACCAGGTGTTAGACTTTACTTTATTGTAGAGACTCATCTGAGTGTGTTTAACTTTAGCATCTTGACATTTGCTCTGTGTGGAGGTTACTGAGATTCCCTGTGAGAGCTGTGCAAGAATCATTCATTAACTTCTTCACTTTGGTGATGTGCACAATACTGATGCCGTTTAAGCACCAAGTTTCTGCTCACCTAATTAAATCACGCCTCCGTTTCCTCAGACATCCATCATCTCCCATGCAGAGAGGTGCTTGTTCTCAATTGAGAAATCCCTTTTCATGTTGAATCCAACTGTGGGACATCTATACAGCAAAATGTCTGTTTCAGGTGTTGATGTCTCTAAGTCTAAACTATTTCTTTCACTCTCCAGCTCTCAATACATTTCTACAGCATCCAATCTGCATTAAAACATTTACTGTATACTGTACCTCAGATAATACATGGAAAATGTACAATTAAAAAAATGTATGAACAACAGTAATAATATAATAAAATATTGTTTACATACTACTGTAGTCTGATTTTTTTTGTTCTATGTTATACAAGAGTGGTACTTAATGTATCTGTGTATTGTAATTTCTCATATTATAAAATCACAATTCTGTTAATCATAATTTGGGGAAGGTATTAAAACCAGGAAAGCAACTTTTGACTTACTGTGTTGTGTTAAAAAAAGGATATTGTTCTTTCTTTTAATGTATAACTCAGTTTATTGTTCAGTATATGTATTTATTGTATATTTCCACTGGTAGCTGGTAATTTAAATCCAGGAATTTGAGTGTTGTTATGGTAAGTGACGTAACCAACAGAATGAACATCAGAATCTCTATGGATCGGATAATTTCAGTGAGGTGCTGTAACAGAGAAAAAACAGGCCAGTCCAATTGGAACAAGCAAATTACTGCTGTATCTTCACCAGAGACAATATTGATATATAATAGTACATTTTACTGAATGTTAATAGCAGGGATGAACACTTAAGGGCCTCATTCTTAAGACTGACTGCCAGAGGTCTGAAAAATAAACACATTTTTATGGGAACTCTGTTTAACAGACAAATGCCTATGAAATGTAATCCAGAGCTAACCAGCCAGATGGTATTTACAGAAAATGCAATCATTTGCAATGGAAATGGTTTTATTTCTGGCAATTAAACCATTAGGTTAGCTCATTGTGTTGTCACTTTATTTTGTATATCATTATCTTCCTCAGTGGGATAATGGACCAACCCCTCTCACAGCCAAGCAATAGTTTGACAAGATACCATTAGAAATCATAAGCTGGCTTTTAAAATTAGGAAGTATCTGTTTATTTGCATGAATAATAATAACCACAACAATAACAATGGGAAATAAGCAAACTTTCTGATAAATTCTTAATCGTTATTACCATGACATTAGATACACAATTCTGCTCTTTTAGATTAATTTCTTGGTGCAAAAATATAAAATGTTCAGTTAAGACCGAAAAGGCTTAACTTTTTATGTATCATTTATGTATCACTGTCTGCCTATAAAAGAAAAGACAATATGCATTTAAAACCCAGCTATTACACTGGGTTTTATTGCCCATGCAGTGGTTATAGTGTCTGACACTGTTTTCTATGCTTGGATTAGTGTAGGAACATTTTAATCTTTATGTATTATATTAGATATTTGTGGTGAAATTCATGTTTTATATGTATTGCATATAAGAGGATTGTAAATATTTTGCTGTAAGGGTGAAAACCTACAGTGTAAGACCCAAAGCATAAGACCTACAGTACATGTACTGTATTTGATTTTGTGTTGTACTGTGGGATCATACATTAGACCTTTGCTAATGTGGCAACCACTTACTGTAGTGTGCTGTAAATTAAAGCTTGTGAAAGTGTTTGTGCTGGTAGCACTGTACAGATCTACTTCCTAGAACTAGATGAATGCACTGTGATTCTTAGAGGAAAACCATACCAACTAGGAGGTTGGGCTTAAAGCTGTTAGAATTCATTTAACCTGATAGGCAATGTAATGCCTTATTGAAAGTAATTTAGTCAATGGAGTAAAAGCCATTGGGAAAGCTCTTTAAATATGTTTTGTTATAGAACTAATGCTGTATGTTTCCTGAATTTGGTTAGGGTGAACATTTGCTACACTTTTAAAATGTAACAGAAATTTCCTTTCTGTATGTAGTTTTTTCAGAGGGTTAATACATCATTTTGATTTTCTTTCATAAAACAACAAAGCCAAACATTTTTTCAAATGAAAGTGGGAAGCACACAAGTACAGTATATTTATACATGGCTCTGAAATGAATCAGAATGGATCTCAATGTTGAATTTGAGGCAAAACATCTTATGATTTTAATATGATGCTTCTTTTTCTACAATGACGTAATTTGTAAGAAACAACATTTAATTTGAAGGTAGGTAGTAGCATTTTATCAAATTTTATTTGGGGTGCAGTACAATTTATCCAGTAGAATTCAAGCAGTGAGGTCAGAAAGCTTCTAACATCACACCAGAATATATTCCATATGCAAAGCTTTACAAGACAAACTGACAGTAATTAGAGCAACCTTCTGATCCCCTCACCACCAAAAGTTGTTTTTCATGATGTGGAGTATTTGTGTACATGGGTAAATGGCAACTTGTTTGTTTTACAGTGATCCCAGCGACATATTACTGCAAACATGAATGTCAGTTGCATCCACTTCACTGTATAACAGTGGGTTGTGGAACACTTATATTTAATCAAATGTGATGGCAGGATAAAAAGTGCTAATTATTGAGAAGCAGACCATTAAAACAGGCAGAGCTCAGTTGAAGGGGTTTCTTTTTATTAGCACTTTCAACAAGCCCTAAAGGAATGCATTAAGATGCATGTCAGTGTGAGGGTTGTGTCTTCGAATGACAGATAAACAGCTGCTGGTCACAAAGAACAGATGGGTCTGGTCACTAAAATAGCTTAGGGTGACATACCACTCAACCTTCTAGCAAGTCAGTGTGAAACACAGACCTCTACCACACAAACAAATGTTGTTACTTGGTGGACTCGTAGAATTGTAAGCTCTGCCATATGTCTCTGTTTCAAAGATCTTGTGAAGAAGAGTTTGTGATTTGGAATTAGTATAGTCATTTTTATATAACACTTCTTTTTTGCTGACGATAAGTACATTACTGCCACCTAAAAACAAAAATGTAACTTTAAAGTTTTCCTAAACCATAATTACTTTCACTGCTAAAAGATATTTGGCATTTCACCCCCAACCACCAAATAATGTTTCAGTTTAAAAGGTACTATATGTGTTGCACAATCTTTTCATTTGTGATGAGGACAACCGTGAGAGAGATTGCTGGAAACAATAGACCAAAGAATTCGGTTTTCAATAAGGGATTTGGGTATGATGGCTACACACATCGGTCCTGACGACAGGCTTAAATTGCATAGTATTAACATATGAAAAGAAGAGAGCCTATTCATTTGACTATGGAGGATATCCTGATTTTATTAATTGAGAGTGAGGTGTTTATTTTACAGTATATGACAGAAGAGTGGTAAACATGAACAAAAGATCTATTTACAAAAAGATCTAATCTCTACACAGCCTGTACTTTCTTCAGCAGAAGAATCTTATGAATATGTCCTGTTCAATTAAGCTTTAATTGATTTTTTGAGTGATCGCTGAATTGACTAGTGAACCTGTTTTGATGGACAAGGGCAATAAATACCAGATTTTCTAACTTCTCGCATAAATGGAGAAAGTTGTTCACTCTTACTACATACAGTAAACCTCTAAATTGATTTTTCCATGAGAGTGGGACTCAGAATCAGTATGTACCCTTACTACAGTACATTTTCTTTCAGCAGTCTGCTTCTCATCTTCAGAATTTAAAATTGCTTTAGCCTATTTCCCTGGAATGGAGTGACATGCTGGTACTTCTGTCTTTTGACCATTAGAACAACGTACTGTACATCTTCTCCAAGATTCTATCAATCAAAGCCAAAATATTTTGATGATTACTAAACAACCATTCAATACCACTCACTGTTTCTAGGGATAAGATTCCCAACAATACTAAAAGAGTTCATCCTTTTATAGTGGGATTAACCTAGCATAATCTCGAAAGAAGCATTATAATTTCAGGACTAAGTTTCTATTAAACGGTATGATTTGCCTTTTACTGACATTGTTTACTACAAAAAAAGAAAAGCAATTTTCACATATATTATGGTAATCTGTTTCTTTTTTTCAACAATGGATAGAATTTTGAGACAGAATTTTGTGTTCTCAGGTACTGTTCCTGTTCATTGTAGGAGTGTCCTCTAGATACAAGAATTGCCCCCAGAATGCCTAAACATTTACGTATTTGCAACCATAAACATCTTATAAATCTTTTATATACAGGTATCTGTTTCATAAGTCACTCATCCTAATATTTAATGAGCTCACATTACTCACTTTGAGATTTAACAAGCCAAACAGAAGTACAGTAGCATCTGAAAATATGAACTAAAATACAGCCATGTAAAAAGTATTGAAAAAATGGAATAAAACAGAACAGGGATTCCCGTTTACATGTGTGTGAATGTGTGTGAAAATAGATCCAAAGGTTTTAAAACAGAGGTCGCAGACTACTTACAGGAAGGCTTAGTGTTTTTATTTTTGTGTTTCATCCTGAGTGATAAATTAAATTATTTTGTTGTAGACATACAGTACATTAATTGTTCTTTCCAATTAATTATTCAGAGTATAAAACACTTAGAGTCTTATTAAACAAATTATATTCATGTATTTAATTAAATAATCACGTCAACTACATACAGTAACTGGGACTTGAAGTTCTAAGGGTCTACAGGAGGAGACCCCTTTTATAAAATGAATTAATTTGCAAGCCAAATTCTCCATATTGATGACAGCATTCTTTTATACTACCTGTAAAATTTCATTCCTTCAAAGGAACAAGTAATAGGTTTATTCCAAGCTGAAAAGAGACGAAAGAAAACAACGTTTTGGCTGACGAACCCAAACACCCGAAGAAGGCTCCACAGCCAAAATGTGTTTTCTTTCTTCTCTTTTCAGCATAGAATAAACCTACAGTATTACTTGTTCTTTTGTAGCCTACGCATATAACGCAGCTACCCACCTGAACTACTTCAACATGTTTCATTCCTGTTTATTAAAGCAGTGCAAAAAAGTCAGTAGTTTTGTCAGTAGTTTTCAGTAGCTTTGGAAGCTGGTGGATAGCAGAATCCTGACCCTGCAAGTTTGGTGCTGACATTTTCGACAATTCCATTGAACTCTGCTGATGCAGAGGAACCTGTGTCTAAACACAGATGGGTATGTTCACTGTTGAGATAGAAATGAGGAAAGTTGCTGTTGCAGGATAATCCCCACTCACTTCACGCTTGATCCAGGAAGCAAAGACTTGTTAATAAACAATATTTCCTAAATAATGCATTTTAATTACAGTTTAAATACGATCTTTGAAATAATGTTTCTATGAGATTTAAGGATATTCCAGCTTGAATTTCTTTCACCTTTCTCCACACTTTACATTTTAATGTACAATTTGTGTTTTAAAAAGTCTGTTAAAAAGTTTGTCATGACTTTGATTTTCAGCATGAACCTCTCTATCATGTGAACTTTTTAACTTGTTTTTAAATTGGAAAAACAATCCAAATCTTATAAAATATGAATATAAATTCATTTGAAACACCTCTGAAGGCTATGTAAATAATGCCAAAGAAGTCATGTCTGTGAGTTTCTCCTTTGTCAGAAATATTTGTATAAGAGTGCCCCTCTCTGGGTCCCGGTTTCATGAAAAGACACTTTGAATGCTGATATTCAATTACAACAAAATCAAAATGTATTTTCAATTAGGACCCACACGGACCGCAGGGTGGCTGCTGGCAAAATTGCTTCACATATTGTGTAGAATTCTCTACATGAGTGACAAACTAAATGTACCATCTATCTAAGAATTAACATCAGTAGTGGTTTTGGGGGACTCATGATGGCTAAGATGATTCCAAAATGTTATTTCTGCTTTGTTGTGACAAAATATAATCAAACTTGCTTCCAAATTGCATCGGTGCTATCTTGGCAATTGCTCAGATTTTTCAGGAGGAAGTTTCCTCCTGAATACCTTATTATTTTCTCCCTGTTTTCTCACATACACATCCTTAATGTCAAGAGAAGTTGGGATTGTTTTAGTGAGGTTTTTTGTAGAATTACATTTCCACGGGGTTGCACCAACATTAAATTGAATTAGTCATTCCTTAACATCAAGCTACTATGAGGTCCAGGCTGAAACAAAACCACATAAGAAAAGGAATAGAACTAAATCACATATTGTACGTACAGTACTTAACCTGCCATACACTTCCATGCAGTACATGGAACTTGGGTCAAAATCAGTTTTTGTGTTTTACAACCAGTGTAAAACAAATGTTTAGGAGTTTCACTCAACGTGAGAGATTCTTGAGTTAATCTTTATAATCAGAGATTAATAGAACCTTTTTTTTTGCTCTTTCCATTTACACCAGGGTCACTTTTGTTAAGAAGATTGGAAGATCTGTTTCAACCATTTTCTAGACATTCCTCTGGAGTTTTGCTCTTTTACTGTTTGTATACTTTCTTGAGTTCTGCTTGTCCTAAAGCAGGCAATTCTTCAGAGATGTCATTGTGATGAGGTGTCTCTGTGGCAAGTCTTGATTTGTCAGCACTTCCTGGTGTTTTGTTCTATTATTTGTAGTTGGAATAGAAATGCTCTGATGGCCCTGCTGAATGCTCAGAATGTCACTTATTGGAAAAGAAACAGAACTTTACTGGAAATCCAAAGAAAGGAGTTTTTGTTTCATGTAGGCTTGGCTCAAATGACTTTAGAAAAATATATTAACTATAAAAGAGTAAAAGACTGCTTTCAAGATGCCTTCCTGCTTCAGAGTATCAGGAGATTTAAACCCAAGGTAACAATTCTACCAACAGTAGTTTAAAGAGCTCAACATGCTGAACTTTCAAGCACACATCATGGTTTTTGGAAGCCGTAAATCATTTTCTTTGGGACTATCTTTTAATGTAAATAAGTACATGTAAATGTAACTTATTTGAGATTGAAATTACATTACGTGCCAGAGTCATTGAACACTTTTTTCACTCCACTAGATTTTTTTTCATTTTCCACTAGATTCATCTAGTTTTTACACTAGAGGGCAATAAAGATACCAAGAGGAATTATTCACTCAACAGGTTTCTCGTTATAGAACGGATGAAAGACAAGAGTATTATGCAGAAGAAATGTCATAGTATTAGAAATGGAGTCGATTTTTTTTCTCTTGAGAAAAAAAAAGTTAAAAATTACTCTAATTGTGATTTTTTGGGTCTTTTGAAAGTGCATATATATATTTCTTCAAATAAACGATGTACCTTTAAACTGTAAATCTTTAATAAATAATAAATTATTAATTCAGAACACAATAAAACTTATTTTAGGCCTGAAGAATGGTGTGATGGGACAGTAATTTTGTTTTCCTACTCTTGACATGCACAGTAATTGGCTTCAGTATCTGAATCCTGGGCAATTAAACTTCCTTGTTGACATCAGAGGCCACGGTCTGTTGCATATTGGTGAACAAAGGAAACAAACTGTCAAATATAAGCTAATTACTTTTCCTAGGGCATTAATAGGTTTTACATTTTCTTCTCCATTAATGTCATTAGTAATTAAAATTCTACAATATAATAAAATGCAGATTTAAGACAGAAAATCAATCATTAGATAGTTGTATAAAAATAAACCTGTTGTACAATGCACAGCATTACACATACATTTTTTTAGTTTTTTATGAAAATAGGTTTCAGTGGATCTCCATGTACAGTAGCATGAATTTTAAAACATTTTTACTGTGCTTAATGGTAGCCTCAACGCAGCAATTTAGAATTGACTATCAGCTAGAGGTTTCAGATATCTCTTTCAGAAAACATGTGATTTCCAATTTATATACAGTAGTATGTGTTTGAACACACTGACCTCAATGGGCTATGTAGCGGCATTTAGTAATTTGTCCCAGGCAGAACAACAGAGAAACACTATGGACAAACTGAGTGCAATATACTGTACAAATCTATAATTGTAAATTGACTTCTAAGGCTTTTTTTTCTGGTATTTTAAATGAAATACCAATTTTACTCCATTTTATGCTTAAAAAATGATATTTACATTCTTTACTTGTCTTTACTATAAGATACTAACACAAATCATTGACAGTATTTCTCCTTTGAAATCTCATACTATTTCTCTTTACTCTTTCTTACTCTGTGTGTCCATTGCATTCTATGAAGGCAACACTTACAGTACCTCATCAATGACATACCAGAATCTGGACTTGTATTGTACCTGTGTGCTGTGCTTATCAACAGCTGTCAAACCTGTATTATACAAACCCACAAGAACTTTCTATCAAGAACTACTATCCTATTTCCAATTTACCTTTTGTCACACAAATTCTAGAACATACTGTACAGTGGCAGCTGAAATACAATCTCAGTTTACATATAATCTGATTTTTTTTTACCATGAGTCAGGATGTAGACAAAGACTGTATTGAAACAGGCTTTGTTAGGGTAGATAGTGATTTCTGATAGCTTGTGACTCTGACTGAATGATAATTTGATTAGACAGGTTTTAGACTTGACAGGTGAAAGTGATATGGTCATCTGATATACGTTACACTTCTGTTGTATAACGGTAGGGCTGTGTTTTGCTCACATATTTTTCAATTTGTACACTACCAATCATAAAACCATTCTAACTTTGGAGTTCTTTTTGGAGTTAAATGTTTTTAAAACAGAACAACTAATCATAGATTTCAGAAGTAAAATCATTGAGGTAAATCAGATCAATGTAATTTCCTCTACAAACATTAAATTCTAAAGAAGGTTAATAGTATTGTGGAGTGTGAGGCATATCCCTTCCACTGTGAATTTACACTACTTACAGTACTGTACATATGAGAGATGCTTCTGTGCCCCAAGGTGTAATAAAAGTAGACTCCCCATCAGCAATATCTTTCTTAATGGAAACTAACTATTTTATCTCTTAAAATATTGTCCTAAACTCTTTCTTGGTGATATTTTTTATGTTTTATTCTTGTATCAGACTTGCACAAATTTCCCCAAGGGGATAATAAAGCTTGAATTGAATCTACTAAGATACTGTACTAATAAGGTTTCACCTTATCCCGAATATTTTCCTAATTTGCATTAAGAAAAAACTGCCTTTTATGTAAAACTAAGTTTACAATAAAATGCCCTGCATTAATTATACTTTTATATAATTAAAAACAAAAAAAAGTTTGGGGGAATCATAGTAAATTCCAGAAATTCTACATTAATGGGAATTAATAATAAATTGGCATCAGATTCTGCGGTGCTGTAATATTAGACATGCGTGGCTGAGCAAAAACTAACTATTCCTCAAAGCTAATTGCTCGACATCAGAACTCCCTGAATAAGGAGTGCCTGTCTGAGTGTTTGAAGAGTGTCAAATACTGTAATATATGGTGACTTTAATTCAGCATGTAGAGACTTGTGTCAGTGCCACAGGAACAGCTAAGATATTAACATCCTATAAATATTGTGTCCGAGTACCCCAGAATTTATTGCTTCCTTATATCAGTGGACTCAGTTTTGTATGAAGTATATACATATTTTATTTGAAAATAAAAGATATATGTTCTAATACATATCACAGATTCCTCATTCAAGAGACAAATTATGCTGTTTTTAAGACAGATGTTATAGATGCACAAGGTCAAAGTTATTAGTTTCCTGCCTGAGTTAAATCCTCACTCTTTTGAAACATACTAAGATATGACGTTTTCTGTATCCATTGTACTAAAGTGACTAAGGGCACAAAAGTGAGGGTTTGTTTATTTTTTAAAACTGATAATGAGTTAGTTACAGTAATGACTTTACTTCAAACCATACAGTAGGCATTTTCTATTGCCTATCATTATTCATATGTTGTTTTATGTACAGTATCATCAAAAGGTGGTGTTTGTATAATGGTGACTGAAAGGATAGTTGCTTTTCATCCTCAATGTCTGGTTTTGTGATCATTGTGAAGGAAAGTTCTTCTTTAAAGGGTTCAAAGTCAAAACAACTGCATTCGGGTTTTTAGGATTTTTTTCTGATGTGCTTGAAATACTGTAACTGACATATAAAAAAAGACACATACAAGGAGTTAAACAAAAGTAAAAAAATAACATACAGTACACAACATATAAAAGAAATACAATATAATGCTACATTACAGTCAAGAAAGAATCTTCCAATTTACCCAAAAATACTTTAATAAATACTTTTATAACAGTGCTGAGTTGAGAGAACGAATAGTCTCAGGATAGGGGCTCTGTTCTAGATTTGACACATCTTAGCCATCTTCCTGATGGAAGGAGTTCAAACAGGGGAAAAGCTTGGGGGAAGTTGTCATGGATAATATTCAGAGTTTTTCGATTTATACGTGTTGCATACTGTATATGGAAGCAACAGATGATGTTAAGGCCAATTATTCTAGAAACAGTGTGGACCATTCTATCCAGCTGTTTCCTCCTTTGAGTGGCGAAGTTTCCAAACAAGACCATCACAGAAAAAGTTAATACGCTTTCAATTTTTGCCCTGTGAAAATGGACTATGGCTTCCTGAGACACACCAACCTTTCTGAGCTGCCTGAGAAAACAGTCTTTGATGGGCGTTCTTCACTATCTGGTGTACATTGGTCTCCCCTTTCAAAGTGGGGGAGACTGTTTCAGTTCTTCAGCTACTAATAAGGAACATGTTCTGGGTTTTGACTAGTGTGAGACAAGATAGTTGATGATGTCTTGTGGCAATAGTAATCCTGCTCAATACAAGAGGAGCTGTAATTTCAGACAGCTGATATGTGTGTTTGACTCAGGAGCTAATGGTGCAAAGTTACCAACTACCAACACCTCTATGTTAGAATCAGCCCTAAAAGGGGTAAAAGGGGTACAGTAAATATCTGATTTTAACAAATGTATACAGTACATACCGTATCTGATGGTAACAAGTGTAATACAATGTATTGTACTAAAGCATATGTGTATTTGTTTATTTAGTTCAAAATGTCTGGGATATTAGACCTCTGTCAATCCGTGAGATTGAATAAAAACAACCTGTCATTTATTGCTTCTTTAAAGGGTTTTGAAGAAATCATTCACCAAACTGCCAAGTAAATATTCATTTAAGCTATAATGGTGACCATCAATCAATTAGTTCATACCCTTACTTTTCGACTTTTTCGGATGTAATAAATTAATGTATGCTGTATGTTCTCATTAAGTAACTTGGCCTACATCTAAAATACAATGAAACCAATAAGCTCAAGTCTCATTGAGGAAAGTTCATCTTACACATGAATCTGTAAATATAATGACTGATCACCATTTTTCAAGATACTGTAAGTATTGATCGATCAATTATTAATGAAATTAATTCCTTACATTAGAAGTTTTGAATCAAATGGTTTGCAATAATGAAAGAGCAGAAGGCTATTTATAGCAATAGGCCAGCATGTGAAAGAGATAATTATCTTAAATTATTTTTTTAGACTAAAATGCTGTTTTGTAGAGAGCAGGAATTATTTCTTTTGGAGCTTGGTGGACTTTTAATGAAGATCCTAAATACACAACACATAATCAAAAATCTTATCCTCCTTCTTTAATGACAAGATAAAAGAGTTCTTTTTGTCAGTAATCTCATGTTCTTAAAATAACGCAGTCTTCAAAGTAACTCATATGGTAAATTGGATGGATTCCACAGCCTGGGGTTCATGCTGCAACCTTGTAGGTCCAAAAGAGGGCTGCCCTTCTCACCAACAGTGGGCGTAATGATGAGCCAATATATAGTATATTGATAATTTACGCCTCAACTAATTGAATTGATTTTGACATTCAAGATTAACTTTGAAGGAGCTCCAGTTCTTAAGGTACTGGTGTTTTTTTTAGTTCTGAGTATTTGGAAGAAGTCTCACATCCTTGTAGTCTTTAGCAGTAGTTAGTTAAGTAGAAGGTATTTTTCAAAATTTCCAAAAAGTCCAAAAATAAATTTGGTAAGTATTAAGAAAAATATACAGTACTATAATGTTAGAATAATATTGGTAATATTTTTCAAAGCCAATTAGAAGCTTCTCAATTACATAAGAATTCAAAATATTTGTTACAGCAGCTCTAGGTCAATCCAGGAGCAAAAGATTATTTTTTAATTTTTTAATCAAAGTGGTTTAATTTGACTTCTGAGTAAATACTTCTCTGTAAATTCTTTCAGTTAGTTATTGAATTCCAAGCCAAAACTCACAGATTAATATGACAGGTACTAATTATTTGGAAACCTTTTGTAATATTTCAACACTAAGAAGAAAGAAATCATACACACCTGAAAACAGCTCAACAGTCTAAATGTTGCTTTACTTGTTCTGTTGAAGCTTTCCATCATATTAGACATAATTAGGTTTTGCAATACCACAATGTTTTTGTAACTCAGCAGTGTTGAATGCTTTGTTTTATTCTCTTATCCTCCCAATTGTAGTTTAAATACTGTAATGGGGTTTTTCGGAATAATATGGACAAGGAGCTTCTACCTTACATCTCCCTCTCCTCTCTGTCTCTCTCATCTTGCTCTCTTTCCTCCTGTCTCCTGTCTCTTTCATTTTTTGTCTCCTCCCCTGCTCTCTTTCTCACTACCTGCCTGTTTTATGCTATGGTTCTGGGCTGACTGACACTTAATCATTTATGAATGCAGTAGGTAGCTGCTGTACATCAGTAAGTGTAGGCTACAAAGGAACAGGTGAAGGTTTATTCCATGCTGAAATGAAAAGAGACACAATATTCCAGCTCTGGAGCTTTTTTCAGATGTGAATTTATTCATTTACCCTGAACTTAATTAACCAATCGGATGATTCCTTCGACCAGCGAATCTCATGCGCAGCACGACCAAGTCAACTCCATAGATCTTTCCTTGCTTTGAAGCTCACAAGCATTTCAGATGTTTACCATAGCCAGGTGTTAACCATTGTCTCTAGATTCTTAAAGACACTTCAATAGTCACTTACAATAGCTGTAACAATATTTTTCAATATGAACAATGAGCTAGCAGATAATCATTTCAGTCCTTATAACTTTGAGAATACAGAATTTTTCATGACTGCAGCATTTTTTCCCTTTGGCAGCCTGCTAAGTAAGCACATTTGCCACGGGTTTGAGAAGTGGTCAGGCGCATACAGTATACTGCATGTACAGTCATTTAACCTTTACATGTGCTTAAGACGAGCTGAAGAATCCGAAAACTTCAGACTCAAGTTTCTTGTGAAAAGAGTTGCCATACAGTAAGTCTTTAACTTGAAAATCATTAATATTAGAATCAGCAGTGTTAGTTATAATCCTGTACAAGTCAAAAACAGGAGCTCTAGATAAAGGTACAAAGGTTTATTTTGTGATTTGGTAGGAAGAAGAATATTTACTGTAACACCCCGCAACCCTGAATTGAATGAAGCAGTTAGGAAATGGGTGATTGGAACAATATTGACCTTTTTTAACATTTTTTTCTGATATTTAATCTTTGGGGTTTTCAAAGGGTTAAAATTAACATACTGTATGATATCTTATGTTATACTTCTAGTATGTCATCCCAGAAGTGTATATTATTACTCACGTATTAATATAAAATAATATACAAGAAGAAGTGCTTAAAAAGATTACACGCTGAAAAGCAAAAACAAATTATACTGTAGCTAGGATAAACTTGGCAACCATCTGTTATTTTTCTTAAAACTTTACACAGCTTTCTACTTAACTCGATTGCAAGTTAGGTAAATATGCAATGCCCATGTACAACATAAAAAATACTCTGTACCCAGCAAGTGTTTGTTTTAGGGCATTTTTATAGTACCTATGGGTGACACTTTAATGAGAGTATAAAAATCTCACCAGCCCTACCCATAGAAAAACTCATCGCAGATCTATTTGGATTGCTACCATGAGAGACAAATGAAGGAATGTACTCAAACAGTTTTTTTTCTTTCTGAATTGCACTTTACATCATTTTTTTTCCTCTAACGGGAATTTATATTACATCTAATAAGGACCCCCTACTGAGATGGAAAATGTAAGGAAGCACAAGCTCATTCAGCGTAAAACAGCAATACAAACATTAATTAGCTGTTTCCCCTCACATATGTAATACAAGAAGTCTGTGCACAGTGCATATTAATCTTCACAAACGATTAGATTTTGGTAGTAAATTTCTCATTGCCACATCACTTCACAGCTTCACTCCTAACTTTTCTGTAGTGTCCCACTGTGTTATCACTATAAAAGGGTGCTTAAAGGGTATTGTAATATATTTTGATGTCTAAGTTATTAAAATAGCTGTGGTGAGGTTGTGAAAGAAGTGTTCATTATATTAATTTATTAATTCATCGTTTTTATCAATATTATAAGACCTTTTTAATTGACCTGTCCTGTGCTATTGTTTGCTTTTTAGAAGAACAAATATAAAATTCATTGATTAATGAGTATGCAGTACATTGTAGATCTGTTGTGTTCCACACTAAATAATCTTAACTCATGCCATATAGTTTTCCTAATTAACACTGGACCTTTAGCTCAGTGCTTAATTAATATCTTGCTTTTGGCTTGTTCATTTTCTATTGAATTAAAATATCTTAGAATGAAGACACAAAAAGTTTATGTAAGCTTTTTTAATTACCATATTCAAAAACAAAAGAAGGTAAATACATATATACATAATAACTCACATTTCAAGCAGTTTCCAGGATTTATTGTCTTAGAAACAAGATCTTAAACAAGTTCTAATGTCTTTGTTGTTTGCTACCATGGATTTTTATGGAGAATGGTCCAAAACACAGTCCAATTAATCAAATCTCTTTGGAAATTACAAACATATCTTCATTAGTGACAGTAGTAGTGACTCATCCTTTCCATGTTGACAGGAATGGCTCAGTACATGGTATAGTATGTCTCCTGGTTGCCTCAACTATAAAGCTGTAACAAATATATGTCTTCCCTTCGAAGCTGTGATATGGGAAGGAAAGCTGATGTGTTGTATGTTACTACATACAGAAAAGGCTTGAGTATTGGTTTCTCAGAAAGTTCCAGTGGTTTACAGGCAGTGCCTGGCAGAAGAAAACACTGCAAACATAATTATCCTAATTCAGGTCATAAAGTATGGAGCTGGTACACACATCACATACAGTGCTGTGTCAGCTTCTGAGGGCTAAGTGCTCCCAAATTTCCACACACACCTACAGTACATGTATTGGCATTCATGCAACAAGACGGTGCAGCTGTAATCACCACTCAAGCAGGTCATCATCAAAATATAATATCTTGTGTGGTGTGTCGTTTAAATTGAATTTTTGTAGTGTTGCAACACTCACCAGAGGGCTGTTGCGATTATGATCTACAGTATATACTGGGCTTTGTCCGATAGCCTGGAGGAAGAAAGAATGCAAAAGCCAAACCAAGATTTTACTTTTAACAATATTTAATTGACGCACTATATCAATGTATAATTGTTGTGTAATCCCCAATTAAATTTTTGTCTTCCTTTTAAGTTTGTATATGTTTTTGCTCAGTTTTCACATTTTTGTCAGTTGTTAGAGATTTTGCCATAGTTAAGGGAAAATAATGAAACCGTAAAGAATGGCTATTGGTAAGTTTTCACAATTGTTGCTCATTGATGCTTTGCAGGGAAATAAAGAAAGTGTGTGGTAATGCGTGTACATATTCAGGTTCTACTGTATATGTCAAGCAAACTTTTTAACAGTGAAATGCAATCCTAATTTTTCCTACAGTATATTCAGTTTTATAAGAGAAAAATTGACTTTCAAACCTACAGTATATTTTGATTTTACTTTGTGTGAGTTAGTACACCTGTGCTAACACCATATGGTCTTATGTTAACATTAGCACACAGCATCAATCTATAGTACCCACCACCATTTCTCTTTATTTTCTCAATTGTTGTTAAGTATAGCCTGTGGACAAGGAATAGGGATTTATGTTCTAAGGAACAGTGAGTTTAGTGCAATAAAGATAATGGATATAGAAGTATTCTTCTTTGTGGAAAAAAAAACACATTTTATAAAACTCTTACAGAGTTTACAAAAATGCTTCACAAATAGTAAAGTAAATTATACTTTATCTTCACAGGTAAACCTTAGCATAATATACAAGGCTTTGGTTTAAACATTATGTTAAAACACTAAAGAGAAAATTCTAAATCGCTCATGAGAATTTGTGAAGATACTGCATTTCTGCATCCGAGAGAGTCAGAGTATATGCTGTAGATGGTTGAAAAACACTTGTTTAAAAGCAAATCCTGATCACTGTAATCTAATTCATATTAATGGCTGTGTTACTTTGAATGGAAACCTCTTATTCATCAATGCTATTCATGGAAACAGAAGTAATAATGAGAAAGATATGATGCACTGTACCCATTAATCACATCAGACATATTCTTATCAGCCAACATAAATCATTCATAAATATTTATACAATTGCTTCAATGCATACCAAAATATCATTAAGATGGTTGCCACTTGTTTTGTTTTTTAAGAAAGGAAAATTAGATTCAGGTGTCATTTCATATAATGGAGCTCTAATACTTATTTGTTTTGTCCTAGCCACAAACTAGGGAGCCAGTGACATTCAGAAATTCAGGTAGGCTATGCTACACCTAATCCTCTAAAGCAGGATTACACATACAGATCAGGCTTTAGAAATACATACTGTACATGCCAGGAGCAGTGCTGCAGTTGCATAGGTCAAATTTCAGTCAAGCTGTTTCCTTTGTTATGTTGGACTAACACTTGTGAAGCTTTAGATCATCTGCAAAGGGTTGACAAAACACTTATGTCCTTGCAGAAATCTTTTCTTTTTCAAAATGTACTGCATATGTATTGGAATAATGTGTGAGAGACAGGGTTAAAAAAGTTGAATTGATAGAGGTGATTCCATTGTCTTTCTCAGAAATGTCATACACAAACAAGAAGTCAAGACATTTTGCAACTAAAGACTGGTTTCACCCCAATTAGGGCTCATCTGTGAGTGTGGTCTTGCCTTGCCCTTGATGCATATGTAAAAAAAAACAACCGTTGAGCACTCTGCATGAGTGTTTAACTCCTTAAAATGAAAATATCTTTTAATATAAGCATGTATGCAGTGGTTTCTCTGACATTGATAACAAAACCCTTTAACAGAAGTTCAAAACCTTTCTGTCCATTCAAACTTTTCTGATATCCATGTAAGGTTGGGACCCCCAGTTTTTTATTAGACATTGTGTATTATTGTCAAAGGGCAGGATATTGCTGTTGATATCATTTAATGTCACTGTGTAACATTCTAGCAAAGGACTATGTTTTTGTTTTCTAAGATTGATGAGTATTAGGAGTCAGAAAGAACAATTATTAATGGGATGTAGCATAGAAGGCCTTTCAATTAACCTTAAAGGAATTAAGATTGCATGGAACAGAGGATATAGACATATTGACCTTTTGGCAAAGATACAAAATGCATGCACTTTATTCACCAAATATTTAGAAACTTTTAAAGTTGTAATGAGATTGTCAGCTTTAATTAAATGCACTGATTGCTGCTGATCAGAGAAATGTTTCATTATAATTTCAAAACCTGCATTTCTACCTCTTTGTCATCAGATTCATGTCATTGAAAGTTAAACTTATAGATTGCTATAGAGCAGTTGCATACTGTAATATGCCTAATGTGCTACTTTTGAAAATTGTTCATTGTGATAGCATGACAGTTTACAGTACATTTAATAAAAAAAGAAAGGCTGTAAACAAGAGTAGGCTACTCATCCTTTCAGTTCCATATATCTATAAAAGTAGCTTCTTTTGCTTTGACAATATGAAACTATAATAGGCTGAATTTTTTTTAACACGTTTGTTGTTAGAATCTAAATTGCATGAGAGTGATTTTCTAAAGAATATTTTTGTTTTCACCGTGAAGTGAATTTCTTATCGGAGAACTGTTTTATATGGAGTTTTAAACAAATGTTCTGGAGTACAGTAGGTCAAACCTTAACCTTATCACTTTCTGCTCACCTCCATATACATTATGTCCTACAGTAAGTCCAACACCTACTGTACATCCACCCACTACATGACCTTTGCAGCAGCTGTCTTGTAAGTGTGCTGTTTTCTGAGGTAGACATGTTAGGATAATAAAACAGACTAATTGAAATTACGCCTCCATTCCTTCTTAATTAGGGCTTGCGCAAACTACGGAAATTGCATGTCTGTTATTTGAAAGAGACAGAACAATTGAAACTAATGAGTTTGAAATATCAGAAACAAACTTTATGGAAATAATGGAGTGTACTGTATCAGGTAATAAATTACAGAATTAAGGTACTACTGATAATACTACAAAACAAAAAAATACATTTGAATGAGATGTCAATAATTGGCTAAATATGTGATCTGCAGTGAAAGAAGAGTGTAAAGGGAAATTAACATGTATTTATTATTAATAGCCAAAACAGATTAAGAATATCAATTTATATTTAAATATATAACTTAATCTAAATGTGATTAAAGGTTACAGGAGTTCAGCAGTCATTTCCTTTCTAACTTCTTTTTTTTTAGGTTTAGATCTCTAACAGGTAATGCTATAAAGTTTACATCAATCATTTTCTGAAGAATGTAAAAGAAGCTTTAAGTATATATATATTGAAACAATATCAGGTAGAAGAAATTATACTGGGATGCCTCACTTGCTAGCAGTTGATTGAACCAAGAAAACATCCTAGTAAACTACCACAGGCAACACAGTTCATGAAATACTAATGAGCAGACAATAATGAAGTTCTACTATGAATAACCAAAATTAAATTCAAGAAAAATCAGTTTTGAAATTTATATAATAATTTAGAAAACAACTTTTATAAAAAGCAAAGAAGGTGCTTAGAAAGCAAAGAGTGTTATGATTGTTTTTGGCTTCATGGAGTATGATTTCATAAGCTGGCCTAAGAATCAACTCACTTAAGTTTTAATATTTCAAGAATCATGAAAAGTGTGGCATTACAAAGTTCAAATCAGAAATGGAATTTTGTCCTTCTTCTTCTCTTTTTTAAATTTCATGAAGACAAAATAAACAGCTGTTTTTTAAATAATTGCAATGTTTCAAATAATGTGAATTAAAAATCAATAAGTAAATGAAATGCCTTAAACAGCTAAGAAATGCAAGCTTTAAGTTTTACGGATGAATGATTTTATTTTAATTGGTTTTTCAAAATAAGGATAATATAAAGACTGTTTCTTGTTTATTATTGTCTTCCAATGGGAATGCGATATACTGTATTACTGCACATATCAATGTGTTTGTACAAAGCTGATAATGTTATCTTCACCTCTGATAGTTTTGTTCCCTCTCCAGGACCTGACCTGTGTTAATTCTGGTCAAGTGAGTTTTCACCCAACAATATGAATAAATAAGCCAACCTGTCAACCTTTTTCTGTTCAACATAGTGTAGTGGCAATGCTTATTAATAAGTCAGAATTAAGTGTTGCTGTGCTTTCCTAAATGAGGCCCCATCTCTTTTTCTGCACCACAGAGAAGCTATTCATACAGTCCTGATTTAAAGTGTTTTCTCTCATATCAGGAGCAGCTCCCAAATGAGGATGCGCCCAGCCATGCTTGACTATCATGATCAATGGCCAGTCCTGGAGCCTATCTGTCTGTGAGATTCTTGGGAACCTCTGGATTGTGGTCCTGGATGTCAGAGGTCATTGTTACTCATCTCTCACCTTGACAAGCCAATCAGGAACCTGCAGGGCATGGTAACTCCACGTGGGTCTCAATGCCGCTAAACTTTTGACCAATCTTCACCTGTCTTGGTTCTTTTTTTAAAGATACTGCACAGCTCAGAATCTTTGCTTCTCCGGCCAATTTCCACACCCTCAGGGACAATCATGTGACGGCCAGTGTTGTCTGTATAGGGCATGGAAGTGTCAGCCCAGGGAATGCCCATACGTAAATTGCTAGCCAACACCAATGTGGACGCTTCGCTTGATCAAAGGAGTATACGTTTAGTGTCTTGTCGACAGTTTTATTGTACATTTTTATTCAGAAGCAGCGCTGCACCGGAGGCAAACCAAGTTTCTTCCCCCTAAGTCACCCTCTGTGCATAGAGACTTTCTACTACTCAGCCAGACTACTAGTAGGTCCCTCAGAGAGACACTGTCGGGCACGTCGCCACAGCTGAAATTTCTACTCCTAATTTGTCCAACTCCGAGCTGCACCCTGACTGGTTGGGCAGGAGCCAGAGGTTGCTGGGACAACGCATATTGAACGCTGCAGCGATTGGAAGCAGGGGCTAGCTGGTCTTTGGTGTCCATATCCATATCTGGATAAGTAAACCCAATGTTCTACATTGCATCTCGAGAATCCAATTGTTTACCTCAACACAAGTTGATATCAACTCAATTCATACTGTATGAGTAATGTATTTACTTTTGAGTAGCTAATGTAGACTGATTAACGATAGTATAGCCGAACATATAGTATAGAGGCCTTCTGCTCACACCTCCTGGACGTCACACCTCACTGGCTTGGGCCAGACAGAGGCTGCGATGGACTCGTCAGCAGTGACATCAGGTCCTCTTCACAGATGGGTCACTCTTCAGCCTGTTCCACGCAGATGGAAGGGCCAGAGTGTCGAGGAGGAGGTGTTGCATTTCTTTTTTCCAACAGTATACTTTTTATTTGAATCTCAAAAACTATACTGTTCAGTGTCTTTTTATAAACAGCATAATCAGTATCACTTTAAACATTGTCTTGACTTATGTGTTTAAGAGAGAACAGTGATTATATATGATACTGTATATATACTTTACTGTATGTGTGTGAACTTGAAGTTGGTACTGTAGCTGTATTAATAGAACTAGTTAATTTATTTTTTAATTCCTTAATTTATTTACTGCAAAGGTAACTACAGTGTACAAATACTTGTGTAAGTGTTGAACCAAAACTAAAAATAAACATTCAGCTGCATTGTAACAGTTTCAGTGTCCCTGCCTTGACCTCACTTTCTCATTAGGTTGAGTTCATGAGGTACCATATATACTGTAGCTTATAAGGCCCAGATTTCCCTGAATAGTAATAGTAGAGCCTCAACAATTAAGGAAACACTCATAATGGGTGCTTTATGAGCTCATTGTCTAATTCTTCATGAGGACAAGAAATGCAAAAACAATTAATCGGAAGACAGCTTTTCTTTTGGCTTCTTTAAGCCCAGATGTGGAGTTACAACATCCCAGTAAATTAATGATATTCCCACTAGATTTTTCAGTCATGTTTTAATGTTTAAATTTTTTTCCTCTGTTTTCCCACTTCTTTCATATGGAACAGATTCCAAAAGACCCATGAAACAATTTTTTATGAAGTGTAGCTGTTTTTTTCCACAGCTCAAAAAACACTTGCTGGCAGTAACGTGCAAAGCTTGATGGTTTTTATTCAGAAAGCTGCTGCACTAAAGTCTCCGTAATTGAATAGGTTATGCAGTGGGAGCCCAATGTTATGCAAAGTTCTTTGAAACATATTTTATGAATTTATCCGTGTATAAAAGTAGTCTATCAATGTTTTGTTGGAAGCAAACAGTTGACTAAAGATGACTATCTACAGTTCTAGACTTTAGCATAGCTTTTCTTCATAGTGCCGCTTTAAACATGCAACGATGATTGTTCTATACAGTTTACATTAATTATTATGAGATGGAGATCTTCTTGTTTTTCCTTTAACATCTGTTAATAGCAGAAGGCCTTGTATGCCAATTTAAAAAACAAACACAGTTCTGCAGTGAGGAAATACTGTACAGTATGTCATAGTATTAAGGTCAGAAAGCCCTAGATTCCTCATAGAGCAGGTCTTTTGGTATTAAATCTAACTGAACAAAAGTCATTCAGCATTGGAATTCACTGGAATATAGCATTCTATAGTTTATAGAATATAAACAAAAATGTTTATAGTTGTACTGTAGACTTAATAAGTACTGTATTTGTCTACTGTTTGGTTAGGAATTAATTTACAGGTGAACAAAAAAAACTGTCATTTGTATAGTTTGGTCAGAACAGGGGGCTCGTTCCGTCTTCCGACAATGTTAAGAAAATTGATTTCTGATGTTGTATTTCTGACCACACTTAACCTAATCATTTCTGATCAATCCTCTGTCTTCTCTGCTTGTATCTTGTGGACATCATATTTCAACAACACTGAAGAACATTGAGAATTCAGATTTTGTTAGCAACATTCAATAAGTCTACAGAAGAGTATGGTTGCTGCAATTGTTACTCTATACATTCAATCTGTAAAACATTTAGAAATAATAATAATAATTAATAATTATTATTATTATTATTATTTAGAAATAACGACTAATCTAAAGTATTACTGAAATATATTTGTTGTTTAGAATTATCCTTAGTACACCACATCAACTATTTGCAATTATAGTTTGTCTTCTTGCAGCCTAAACTAGCTGTGAGTAGGAGGTATTACTGTCATGAAATAGATCCCTAATGAACCGCTACCCCACCCACCCAACACACAGAGCATATCATCTGTGAAACACAGATGGCATTAAAGTAAAAGGAATAGCCTTCTGAAACTTCACAATACAGGATTCTATACCTTTCTGAACCTAATTGTTGAAATTCAAACTATACAGTACCAGTTTTAAATTTCCCCTGTCTCTTACAATAAATACAAAATTTAATGTCAGTTTTTATACTTTATTATTAAAGATTGCAGAAACATACAGTATACAGTAACATACTGTAGTCAGGGTGACTATGCTGCTTCGGGCTCTGGGTCAAATTCCAGGGTTGTATTTTCTCACCAGGTTCATTGGCTTCTAGGAAAATTGGTTCTGGTGTGAGTTTGTGCATGTCCATGTTTGTGTCTGTGTTTGCCCTACTGTAATATGGACTGCTGTTCCATCCTGTCTTGGGCCCTTTGCTTGCAGGAAAAGGCTTTGGTTCTCCCATGACCCTGTAAAGCAGTTAGAAAATGAGTTGATGGATAAAACAGTCCATGGTGTGGAAATAACCTTTGCAGACACCTTCCTATTATTCAAATATGAATAAATTCAAATGTAAATATTGTTAGTGAAGAATAAAAATGTAGACGACACATACTATAAAACAACCTCCTCTGAAGTGTTATACAATTGGATGAAAAACATTGCATTCTTTTTGGGGGGCAGTCAGACAAATTGGGTGACCTTGCATATAGTGTGATCGATCCTGGCTTCTCTAAGATAGAGAAAACAAGTTTCTGCAACTGATCCACAGTTTCATTTTATTGATCATACAGCCTGGGAGAGATAAAACAGCATTTTCCTGAGGCAGAAAGCCCCTTCTGCTTGGCAAGCGAGCCTATACAAATTGACTTCAGAGGTGCTATGTGCAATAAATTCTGAAAAGGAAAATTTGTCTTCAAAAGAATAAAGTTTCAATACTTGGCTCCCCCAAAGACTGGTAAAAGGCTTTAACTCTTAATTATATATCATTTAAAATGAAAAAAAAACTTTTAAGATTTATTATGTGAAACCATATCCACTATCAGAAAGCCACAATTCCTGGCAAAGGCCATAGCAACCTGCAGCCACACAGATGAAACATCACAGGATAAATAAATGCAAATACAACTTATAGGCACCAATTAACCTAGTGAACATATCTTAAGAAGGCAGGAGAAAAACATACTATCTGGCTCACCAATGTGCCACTTATAACCCCAGTCATTTAAGTTAAACTGAGAAAGACTCCAGTTCCAGAACTGTACAGTACTTGGCCTTGTCAAGCACAGCACCAGTTTAGCATTGATGGCTATGGGGCATAAAATGAATGAACTCTTGATCATTTATTTATATCAGCCCCACCCTGCATACTGAATCAGTTTAACACAGGATTCTAGATTTAGTGCATTTTATTGGCAGTATGCAGACAACTGAATAGACATGCTTTGTTACTAAAAGGATGTTTTATCCACCCATTACTGTACTTCCAGATATTTATGAGTACTCTTTTAGTCTGAAAACATCAAATGACGTAAATAAGATAGTTTCTGCAAAACGTTTACATCAAGTGACATTAAATCGTTTCTGAAAGATGTTAACATTTTGTGCAGTGATTCAAAAATCAGAGGCATCCACCAGTCAAAGCAGATTACTCATCTGCTGCATGATCAAAGCTGGAAAAGTTCTACAGTATGTGTAATCCCAGTCAAAAAGGATCATGTAGCAAAATATTGCTCTATAATAACAACATTCTTATTATGTAGCGTATTATGTATTTGTCAGAACTTGCTTTACTCTTGCTGTAGGACATAACCCATTTTAGAGAGAGGCCTTTCTATCCTTTGGAATTCATTAGAATCTCTCTGTATAGCCACAATACATGTAAATTGCTTAAGAAGATAGGTCTCCAATTACTATTAGACTTACTGTGGACAATTAGGTATAGCCCTAAAGGGGTCTCTTTCTCAACTCTTTACAACTGAAATCAAAGAATTAGATCAGAGACAGTTATATGATTTAAATGGAGTGCCATGGCATTACTTCAAAGGTTGGAAACCAACAGATGACAAGCTCATTGAAAATATTCTGGAGGAGGTTAATACTTTTTTTGTGACTAGAGCTCTGCAAATTATTGTTTTTTTTTTCAAAATGAGAAATGCCTGTAGTTGTGATCACAGAAGACTGCAAAGCTGAAAAATAGTTTTACTATTGTGAAAGTATTTGACAACTTTTACTTAAAAATGCTTAAAATTAGATCTTTGCTTTCTTCAAAGCCCAAACATGCTGTTGGGTCTTCCATGAAGACAGAAGTGGAAACATGTTAAATGTCAATTTTCCATCATACTAGAAACCACTTTTTCACAGAGTTATCAATCCATGATTTGGATTCCCAGGGAACACTGTGGATAGAGATGTTGATACTTTTCAAATCGATACTTGTTTCTGTGACAGCATTACAGTATTCAAAAAAATAATGAGCACTAATGGGACAGATGTTTCCTTTTTCTCCATTAAGGTTTCATACTATATGTACTTAAAAGTGTGATTTTTATAACACATTTGTATTGATTTCCTTTTTTTCCATTCAGTTGTTGTAACCGTAATGACATTTGATTTAGCTATTTTGGTCTGAGTCTCTCTTTATATTTGTCTAATTCTTTGCAAAACAATCTGTTAAATGTTGACATACTGTACATTAGCAAATTGAGACTTCCAGTTTCTCTCTGCTAAGATCATAACTATTGTATGTCCCATGAGTCTTACACTCTGCATCTATTTTTTATTAAGTTATACTTGATGAGTTCATTTTCATAGTTACATTCCATTAAGAAGGAGCCTGTGAAGCATGATTCATTGGCCATGAAGATGGACACCATCTCTCCAAAACAAAGGATAAGACAGCCAAATGTAACTTTCAGCATATTGAAACCACTGATCTAGTCTGTGTGTTTTTGTTTTGCTGGAGGCTACTAATGGAGATCCCATTCAATTTTTTATGTTCTTATGAATGTATTTCCTTGACCTCAGAATAACATCCATCCACCCATACAGGGTCAAGGGGATGCTGGAGCCTATCCCAGCAAGCAACAGGTGCAAGGCAGGATATTGTACATCCTGGATGGGACACCAATCCATCACAGGGCGGACAGACACAAATACATACACTCACACAAGGGCCAATTCTCCCAGAAGCCAATTAACCTACCAGTATGTCTTTGGACTGTGGGAGGAAATTGAAGCACCCAGGGGAATTGTAATGCTACTGGGAATTGTACTCTACAAGTATACAGTATATAGGCAGAATATTGACCTATATTTACACCATTTTCTGGTTAATATATTAACTACTGTCTGACCATTGGTTATTAAAAAGAAATAAATACAAGAATGGGAATGTACTGTATAATACTCATTAAATTCCAAGTATACCAACACATGACCAAAGGCTGTAGTATTCACCTATGCTAATTGTGAAAATTTAAATAATAATGAAGGCTACGGATAGTTATTTGACAGGGTACTTAGAAGATTACTCAAAATTTCACCTCCAGGAAGGAAGGCTTTGTTTTATGTACAGTAAATGATTCCACTTTTTAAAAATGTGAAAAAAAACACACAGATTATTGCTTAGAGGATGTTCAAAGTTCAAAACTAAATGTCATAATTTTGTGAAAACTCAAAATCAAACAACACAGTGCTCCAAAAGGCCAGACATTCCTTGCTTGTATGCACATACTGTCTAAAAGGTCTCAAATTATGCCTTCGGGTTAAGCTGTTTCAGAGAGCATACACCTGAAGGTTAAAACAGAGATGCTCTATTGTTAAGATATCATTCCACATATTCAACATGACATTTGGGGAAGATTGTTTCTACATTGTAAACAAACAGGTGCTGTGAATCAGGGGGCTTGAGCACCCTTCTCCAAGGACTGGAGAGGTTTCTGGGTTTCTTCCCACTCTGAAATGGTTCACTCACTCAGTTTAACTGCTATCAATTTTTTTAATTCTCAGACCTTAAGCAAGTCGTGAGGCCCATACTGAAGCTGTTTAGGACTGGAGCGCCCATTAATAGACAGTTTAATTCTGACAGAGGAAATACTAAAAGTGAATGCAAGAATAAGTGCACTTTTAACCATACTGTAATGAAATGAGTTACAGTATGTTGAGCTTTGAGGAGGAAGGAAGCATGGACACATAAGCTTATGGATCTACTGTAAATTACAACTGTTTTAAACTCATAAACATATTAGAGGTTACTTTTAGCTATTGTCTCTAACTTTTGAGAAATGGATTTGAAAAGTTTGTAATCAAGTAATTTGTAGTTCAATCTTCCATTAAATAATTTGACAGGAATGTAAACCAGGAGATCTATGGCTCTCCTTCTTACATCAAAGCAAGAAGACTTGTAGAATCTCTCTCTATTATCTTGTTTCTCTACAGCTGCTTAAATGCAATCAGCCATCCTGCCTACACCTGACACCTAATCAGTTCTGCCTTTGATATTATGGCCTGGAGACCAGGCATTAACAGCCATCAAACTACCCTGTTTGTGCTCAAAATCCCAATAACATTAAAAAACGAACATGAAAATTCAGTTTTGCTGCTCTAATTACAATAAATTCTGTCTGGCAAACAAATTCTTCTCCAAAAAAGTTTGTAATTCTTCCTTTAAGCATTCATTATTTGTGTTATTTTATTAAATCTAAATCTTGGTTTATATTTCTGTCATATATATTTTTTGTTCTTTGTTGTGTGGCAAGTTTTAAACACTCTGTTGAATTATTACTAGGTATGGAAGTACCATCTGAACAAATGTCAGGATGGCAGCTTTTAACACTGTTTGTGTAATGCAATCAGACAGGCCTGTGCTACATTACAGCACTAATGCATTAACATGCAAATTGACAGGCAAGCGCACAAGCTTTACAGTTTCTTGCACTTAGCAATAATGTAAGAGTAAGATGTTGAGCCAAAAATTCACATCGATTACAAAAGGCTCTCATCAGGAAATAAAGGAGCTTAGAAAATACATGCATTCTTTGATTTCATTCAGGCTGTCTATTTTACAAATAGATTAAACCACAGAGGGAGAATTTAAACTTTTTTAAGACCCAATTCATTATACACAGAGTAAAAACAGCCTTTCACAAACTTTTGTCTGCCAATGAATTTTAGTCCTTGAATTCCCTCTCACTGCATTATGTATATGGCAAAGAAAAGTGAACTCCTTGTGTCTTTAGGTTACATACTGTACTGTAGCTGAAGGGGATCGTTCACAGTATATACTGTACAATGTTGTTCAAAACCTGAGAAGAGAAAAGAAAAGTAATTTTGAAAGGAAAGGTATAAACACAGTATTTTCCATTCTTCTTTTCTGCAACTCAATTAGGAATATTTTTGGATTCCTGAATTTTCTTTAAAATTTTGAAAGTACAAAATTATTTTTTAATTGCCATGGATATTCAAGGTTTAGTAAGATAGAAGTACAAGTCTGTAGGCTGTGTCTTGCCTGATAATTGGTGAACTGAAGAATGTTAATGAACTAACAGCTAAGTTAGGCACTTATTCTTATGTTGTTCCAAATATATTGCAATGTTTTCTTAATTCATAGAAGTTGTTTAGCTTAGTTTAACCTTTGTCCATAACCAGCATCCATATAGCTTCATTGAGATCTGGTGTACTTGCTCACATTAGAATATGAGTTTTACAAGCCCTGGTCAAGGTTGTTTTTTTTTATATGACACAAGGTGAAATCTGGTGTTGGGTGTGATTCCTAAGTAGGAGAAGCTTCTCTTAGATAAAACATTTAATTGTGTCACAAAAAATATTATTCTTTCATGTGTAGTTTTGCATTATTTAACCACTTTGATTTCTAGATCCATAATTATTTTCACTCCTGTATGTTTCTGGAGTCTGACTGTTAGAGGAAGTGGGAATTTATTATGAAAAATAATATTTTTAAATATCTGCATTATTAAAGGGTGGCATTAATATGACAAATCAATATACTGTACAGTTATATAATCATATAATCTCAAGTGTGGTTTCAAATGAGCCCTTCTGCTTGTTTAATGCCTCAAAGAGCTAATTTTCCAGAAGGGGTGATGTAAAAATCAGTGAAGGATATATTTAATCCATTATTAGATATACTGTACTGTATATACATAATGACATATTTTGATAAACTTCCATTTGAATCTGATCACCCCAGTGATCATCATACAGACTAAAATAAATGCTTTTCGACCAACTTTGGCTGTCAAAAAATCAATTCTGAAATCAGAGCTTACACCTAATTGCTACTTTCTGTGGCTAAAAAAGTGTTGGGCAACATGTATTGCATTTTAACAAAGTGCAGCTAAACACTGTGGTGTAGTGAATGAAGATTGTAAAAGAAATGCAAGTTCTGATGATATCCTAGACAATAAAAGGTTTTATGCTAATATTCTGATGCTAAAATGGGGTTTATCTTCTGAACTATAAACAGAAGACCATACAAAACCGCTATTAAGTTTCAGTAACACAAGTGGTGAATGTATATTTGTCTGTGTTTTTAATTTCAAAAATACTCTCATGTCCTCTACCATATGAAGTTTGAAACAAATGCTCTCAAAAAGGACAAACCTTAATCTCATCCA
Organism: Lepisosteus platostomus; assembly: GCF_059453375.1. NCBI lineage: Eukaryota > Metazoa > Chordata > Actinopteri > Semionotiformes > Lepisosteidae > Lepisosteus > Lepisosteus platostomus. Next base: position 59,220,153 of record NC_142616.1, read on the forward strand.
CTTCCAGCTATCAACTTACTGTAAAAACAGTACAGTATATCTCACACTACTACTGTAGGACAGAAGACGCACATACAGTAGTGCGATTGTTTAGTGTTATAGCCAAAGTTTAATACTCGTAACTGGAAGTATTTCAGAACTTTCGGGTGCTAATTCAAAGTAATTTTTCCACTTATCTTAACAGTTAGAAATTCACACACATATATACAGTATATAGACTGTATATGTAGGAGTGCAATTTTGTAAGTGTGTTGATACACCAGATTAAATTGATGTATATAATCATATTCAGTTTATTGTTTTTATTACTGTACCTACAATTATGCTGTGTTGTTCAGCACGAACAAGACAGTGGTATGCATACAGTTACAATGACTTTAGGTCAAGGTTCTACTGAAAATGGCATAAGTTTTGCTTTTACACTTTTTAAATGCCATGTTTCTACACCACAAGTGATAATGTAAAGCTAATTGTGTTTTAAAGAAAAAGAAAATCCTGTTAAAGAAGTCTTAATAAATGCTTGCTCGTGTGTTCACTGTGTGATAATGCGTAGGGTTTGACCATGTGTATTTCCACTGGCTCACAGTTTCTTCTCTTTACAGGAGCTAGAGTGCAGGTGTGGAATCGAACCATGGAGAGTATTCTAGGGTTGATTGAGGTGAGAGTGTACCACTCGGTAATAATAATAATTGCTTACACTTATACAGTATAGTGCTTTTCTGGACACTCCACTCAAAGCGCTTTACAGGTAATGGGGATCCCCTCCACCACCACTAATGTGCAGCATCCACCTGGATAAAAAAATATTAACTGGTATTTTACTTTTTATAAAAAATCATCAGGCAATCTTTTAGGTATTGAGGGACAAGAAGCTTCAATTACAATGTTTCTTTATTTAAAAAAACAAAACAGTCTGGGATAATCCTCCTTTCAAATGAGTTAGGGTTAGAACACCTGAGCTGTCCAGTTTTTGGCTGGTAGCCAAGGAAATTTATTACAAGATAGTTTCATTGGGTGTTGAAAAGTTGCAATAAACTTTAGGTTGAATAAAAAAAGAAAGGCACAATCTAGAGATCATTTTTTGTCTTGTGATAATTTATTTTATTCCCTAATATCCAACATTTTCCAATTCAATATCTTTGCGGTAGTGCCCTCCAGTGGGTGGAATATATACAATTAACAATTTTACTTAATTAGGATTTATTCTGCTCATGACAAAAAACTAAATAGGGAACAAACAAGAAAAATATCAGTGAGAGCAAGCACTGTTCTTAGTAACCTTCAGGTTTATCAATATCACTTTCTTTAGGTGCCGACTTCTCACACTGATGACTTTTTAAATATGAAATCTGTAACCAGTGTGCAATGAAATAAAACTTTAGTTCTGAAGCAGCTTTAGTCTGTTTCACAGACATTGTGCCATTTGAAATCTTTTTAACAGGTTATTTGAAGGAAACATAAACAATATATGGAGAAGCATGGTAGTGCTGTGGTTAGCATTGCTTCCTTCTAGTGCTGTGTTCAATTCTGGACCTGGGCTGCTATCTGTATGGAGCTTCTATGTTCTCCCTATGTTCATGTTGGTTTCCTTCATGTGCTCTGGTTTCCTCCCACTGTCCAAAGATGTACTAGTAAGTTAACTGGCTTCCAGGAAAATTGCACATTCTGTAACTGGTACTGCAGTTCTATTTATATACAGTACATTGTATAGGAACAAGTAATGGGTTTATTCCATGCTGAAAAGAGAAGAGAGAAAACACAATGTTTCAACTGTGGAGCCTTCTTCAGGTGTGAGAAAGACAGGGCGGACAGAAAAGGTTGAATAGCACAGGAGGTCACACACAAAGGTGTGAATTTGAAACCTGCATGAGCATAAAGAAGATTACATGGAAATAAGTCTGTCATTGAGAGAAGGGGGAAGGTGTGAACCTAGTTTCAGGATGAGTTTCGTTTCTGTTGCCTTGCTGCTATGGGAGTTGAGAAACCCTTCTTTGAGACCAGAGACAGAGAGATCAGTGTGATTGTGGCCCTCTGAGGTAAAATGAGAAACTATGGCATTGGAGAAATCTTTAATCTTCACAGCCCTAACGTTCTCTGAAGCAGTCTCCTTCTGGTTTCCCCAATGTAGATACTGTAGCTGGGCATTTGTTGCAAGAGATATAGTAAACAAGGTTGCTGGAGGTACAGGAAGTCATCTGGGTGATCCAGAATTGACTTGAGGGGCCCTGAATAAGTGTGCTGTCAGATATGTATTTGCAAGTGATGTAGCAAGTTCTGTTGCAGGGTAAGGTGCCTGGTGGGGATGATTGCTAAGTGCGGACAAGGGAGATGTGAACAAGAATCTTTATGTAGGATGGGTGGTTGGCAGTAAGAGATGATTGGGTGGTCAGAAAAAAGGGTACCGATGGAGGGATCGTCCTGTAAAATGGAGTAGTTTTTTATAATGGTCCTGGGGATAGAAAGTGTGTTAGGGCGGTAGGGAAGCACCAAAGGTATGCGGTTGTGAGACCGGGAGTTCCTGATTGAGTTGATGATCTGAGGGCTGTTTTGGCCCGGATGAGGGGCCAATCGATAACATGGGTGGGGCACCACTGCAGAGTTGACATAGCCTGAGGAACTGTGAAAAAGAGAGAGAGTTTTTGGTGAGAATGGGGTGAGAAGAGCTGTACAGGAGATAGCTGTGTGAATCTATGGGTTTGTAATAGACCGAGGTAGAGAGTCAGAGATGATTAATAGATAAATTTATGTCTAGAAACGGAAGAGTGGTGGAAGATATGTTAACTGTATATTTGAGGGATGGGTGAGAGTTAGTGAATTGATGCAGGAAGTGCTCTAGCTGGTCATAGCATGTAGCAACACCGACGCAGTCATCGAAGTATCGTTTGTAGAGGTCACCTGCAAATACATATCAACAGAACACTGAAAAAAAGAAATACAGAAAATTGAACTAATTTTCAATGATGTTGCTTAAAATTAATCTTCATTTTTCATAATTTATATGCTGCACATCCACAATAAGTGCAAAACCTAACACTGCTGTTGTTGAACAAAATCCCAGGCACATGCTGTACAATGCATTAGTTGATGGAAATAAAAAATACAGACTCCCCAAAGTCTTCTACAAAAATGAATAGGAAAATCTCTGAGTTACAAGTCTGAAGACTGGGAGACACATACCAGTGTTACAGTCATCTGGTTTCCTCAGCTAAAGTGACAGCCAAGAACATACAATATGACTAAATTTGTCCAGGAATATCAAAGCAAGTGAAACGCCACTCAGCCCCAATAACCAGTACACTAACATGACAGATCATGTCACGTAGACACCTTCAACTACTCCAGAAAGTATCAAAAGACCAAAGTTTTCATCATAGCACCTGCATTTACATTGTGTCCTGCAGACATACACTATGTTGCCTGTAGTAATATATCAGCATTGCCTGTGAAAGCATTCATTTTCCATTGCACATGCAGATCAACAAATTCTGAATTTACCCGACAGTACAGTTTGGATGTCTAGTCAATATGTAGTCATTTTGTGTCTCATTCACAAGAACTGACCTATTGTTTCTACTGGAATTAGCAGAGCAGATACATTATTTTTTGTGTATCCATTAAGTCTTAATTGAAATATCTTAAACTCTAAGCCATGAGTTTCGTACAGTATGTGCAAAAACAGACTTAAAATAAACTATAGAATAGGAGTCTTATGCACTGTAATTATCATTTGCTTTGTCATGTTGATGTTTCAAAAGTCAAAAAGAATACTGAAGTGTCAAAAAATTAAAGTGATATACAGTTCTAAGTATATATGATTTATAATGAAGCACATCTGTCAAGGAAATCATTAAAAGTTTATTTTTGTTTTTTCAAAATCCAGCTGATACATTTCTGGATGACTTTTGTGGTTTCGAATCTATGAAAACAGAACTCAATGTAACAACACTGTATGTATAATCTAATAAATGAAGACAGCTGAAGTACACACTGTACAGTAAGTACATCAAAGTCTCTAAATTCCCCTTCCTGGTCCTTTTAAGTGATTTGTTTATTACATTATATTTTCCTTGATACGGGGTTTTATTTGTGATTATCTTCCTGAGCAGCCCACTCATGCCCACTCATGCCCTCAGCGTGGTTTGGCAGCTATTTAGGAGACAATTCTAGAAGAAACGGAACACTGCAGGAAATCTCTCATGTTGTGATATTGATATTTTATGTGCAGGACCTACAGGATAAAGTAATATTTTGCTCAACATGCATTTTTTAGTGTTCTTTCACCATTACGACTCTTACATTCTGAACTTGCCCCACAGGGTGATTTTGCAGCATTCACTTCACCAGCATTTTTGCTTTAAAAGGTAATTTCTTGCTACAAAAAGCAGATTTTTAAGTTATTAATAATGCAGTCAAAAAAGACAAATATTATAGCAGTCCATATATAACTGTATATACAGTATTTCAGTAGGGACAACAACATCCAGGAATTAATGCTTTTTGAATGCTTGGAATACTTGGTGAAAACAGTTTGGCTTACCCTGCTTGGTTAATGAGTAGCTTCCTGGTCATAGGACGAGCAGGCTTGTGTCACGCACACGGACTGAAATCTGTGTCAGATCTTGTAGAAGACCCTATGCGATGCGGTAAGAGCTGGAGAAAACAGGAGGCATGGTAAAAAGGAACACACAGGGGTTTAATAGTGCACAAAATAATAGTGACAATCCGTGAGACAGTGTACGGGGAAAACAAAACGGCATCCAAATCCAAACGGGTCCAAGGGCAGGTCAAAGCACAGTCCGAGAGTCCATCAGCAAGAAATCCATCCTGGAACGCGACAAAGTAAAAATCCCTGGGAGGGGGGAGCACACGGACAAACAAAACATGGAGGTCCAAGGGTGACGGGGCGAGATCCTCCAGACCCCGGGCTCAGGAAGCAGGAGGAGTCGGGGATGAGGCCTATGCCCTCAGGAGACGGACATAGGGTTTCCTGGTGCTAGGCGGGCCTCGCGACATCTTACCCTAATGATGAGCCCCGAGGACTGGAGGAGCTGGTCTTTAAGTAATAACACTAAAAGGGTACACCTGGAGAGCTTAATCACACGAACAATAATGGGAGCAGTGGAGCGTCCTCTAGGGAGGGATGTCGGGCGTGACAGCTTGAACCCCATTCAGACTGAGTAGTTGCAAAGTGGAGATGGGGTGACAAAGAGATGTTTGAGATGGATGTGAAGGGAGGTGTTTGAATTCAGTACATGTAGCAAGTTTCGCAATGATGGTGACTAGGTACAGCTGTGTGAAATCGAATTGTCATTGTTACCCTGTTGCAGCTAATGGAAGCTGCAAAAGACACGCGATTTTGACGATGGTTCATTTCAATGGGAAAATTGATGACTTATACAATGTGTTTAGTAAATTTGTAAATTCAAACTTTCACATTCCAATCAAGGTCACCATTGTAACAGAAAGACAGCTGTTTTTGCCTTACCTTCATCTTCCCAAAATATTTTGATCCTCGGTAGATCAGGTCAACAGCAAACTGTATTCTGAAATTCTTTAAATTTGGAAATGAACTGGATTCTGGAAAGTACAGTACCAATGAAAAGCTTAATTTATTTTAATTTGTTTGAAACCCTAAAACATTAGCTCTGATTATCATACTGTATATATATTCCTGTCTCCAAGCAATATTATTTCTGTAGGCTTTGTTAATAATACAATTATGAATGTTTTTCCTTTCACAAAAGAACTTTTACTTCACTACTAGACTTACAGTAGCAGACCAATATTCTCAGCATCTATTTTTTTCTCACCCACTTGACTTTAAAGTGGAGACCTAATTCTGATGTTTATTCCTGTTCTGAAACCACATTTATTTCTAGTTTTAATTCCATTTCAAGCCTGAATGATTTAATTTAACCATCTAAGTGAGTAATAAATCAAATTAGCTGCCTAACATGTTTAGGTTAATGAAGTGTTATATAAAAGGGCCTCTAAACCCTGCAGGAACCTGGCACTCTAGGATCTGTGTCGCCTACACCTGAACTTGTTCCTATTGTAATTAGTAAGACAATTAAGTTTACAGATACAGCCATCTGCCAATGCCATCTATACAGTATATGGGACTCTGCTGCCTTGTGGACTAATTAACTCTGGCCTTCCACCCAGGGCATCTGTAGAGTGGCTACTTTGGTTTCTCTTAACTTCCTCCTTCAGGTTCTTCAACCCTTATATGATAAATCCTCAGTGCTCTAGAATTCACAACTGCAGGCTGAGATCTCCAGTTGTCTGTCACCATCAATATCTGATAATACTGGCTCAGCTGTCATACCCCTGGAACAGTGCATGCAGTCCTAAAAATGCTAGGAATAACTTTTTGCTAGCTGTGCAGTGACTTTCCTATGACAGGTCAGGAACTCGTACCTTTTGGGTAAAAGCTGAAGTTTGAAATATAATTTACTGGTAATGCCCATAGACCATTTAATGTTGCAGTGTACTGAGAACATAATGGTGACAAAATTCTCTGAATGTACAGATGTAGCTGGAGAATGTCCTAGCACTGGGAACCCTTATACACGTAAGATTTTGGAATAAGTCTTTTTTTCTGTGGGTATTGTAAAACTAACCCATTGAGTCTTATCCATATTTCCCATAGAAGATTTTCAGTTGTTGCTGTCTTTTTTGGATTTCAAATTATTAATTGGCATGAAAAAAAAGAAGAGCAATGTATATCTTAAATATTTTCTGCTGGCTTTTTGTAGTTCAATTAACAGCTGCTAATATTATCAAGAACTTGCTCTCTCTAGATTTGTCCTTGCAACACTTTCCTAAATGCTGAGAGGTGCAAGTTTTATTTTTTGCCCTAATGCAGACCAAAAGCCAAAACGTTTTGCCAGAAGATTAAGGGTTCTGCCGTCCTGAATTAAATTTTCAAGAGATATACATTTACCAGTGAGATCAGTATTCCCAGCCAGAGTTTGAAAATAAAACCTTTGCATTAGAGTTTTGTGTCTTCGATGAAGTAGGTTACTGACAAGTTGTAGTAGTTTTTTTGTATACTGTAGGTACAGTACTTTTAATAGGATTATTTGCAATACAAATGTGACATGATTTAAACAAATCATAAAAATAATCAACTCAATATAATTTTATAGAAGCAGGGGTCTAGAAGTAGCCTTTTGTCAGATTTAAACTAATATTTTATACTGTATAGTTTTTTTACATTATATGTTTTTGCCAAAAGTAACATTTTTCTAACAGGAGCATAATTATTTTTGTCCCCTTACATACAGTATAGCTGACTATTCCATTTGCAACTGTAAGCTATAGCTCATCATATTGAAGAGAGATAGTGAAAAACAATTTTTGTGGTTTCCTGATCACTAGCATGGAATTTATTATTTAACAATGTATGCATTACCAACCGAAAATCTGTCTTTTGCATTAACTGTTTCACATTCTAATTGTACTGAGCTATTACTTCATTAATTTACTGTACCTGTTTGCAGTCATACTGCCTGTTTGCAGTCATACCGATGCTTTGATTTTTCTAATTTATACAACTCTAGTACTGGAGATTTGACACAGGAGTAACCTGGCAATGCTGTTTACTTCTTTCACTTTACTGTATGTTCAATAGAAAATGTAAAAAATAATGCAGTGATACTTAAAATAAACAGAATTCATGCTGATCACACTCAAAATACATTATAAATTAAAATTAAATCAATTTCAGTTTCATTTTATGAGTAGTCATACTCATCATTTCACCCTTTAATCAGTATATAATATTAGTAGACTAGTACAGTACCTACTGTAGCAATAATTAGTGAGATAATTTAAGCTAATTTATTTATTATATTTATTAAGAAAAACAATAATGAAATGCACACTAAAGACACAGAGCTTGGTTTACAAAACTCAAGATAAAATATATATTTTAGGGAGAAATAAGAATATTATCTACTACTCGTTTGAGTTAATTTTTGGAACAGATGGGATGCTTGTTTCTCTACTATTTTTATCTTTTATTTTAAAGCATCAGAATAATGTAGCTGTCCTGCATTGAAGCATGTGTCTCTGAGACACTGAAGATATGGGTCTGGGCAAACTTTATGGTTCATTACCTGCAAAAGATGGTGAGAAACATGCTTCTTTACAAAAATGAGTTCCTACATCCCTCATGTTATCTTGTACAATCACTCCAAAAGAGGTTTATAAAAAGCAGGGTGCCCTGCTCTTTTAAGAGCAAGGTGTTGTGTTAGTAAGTTTCTTTTCTTTTTTTCTAATCTGGAGTATCTACTGCCAAGGCACGAGTGCTGTCCATTGATACCTAAACCATCCTGATATCTCACTGAAGCTAATTGTTTCACCACAATATTCAGAAATTTTAGGAATCAATGAGACAATGGAGTCAGCTTTTTCATGGAGAGAGAAGACTGTATAATTTTTACTGTATAGCATTTGCTGCTTTTATCACAATTGAAATAAGTGCTTAAAAGTATTTTGACATTTCTCTGTGAAAAATGTCACATAATGTTCTTATATTCTGAAAATGTCCTACAAATGTCTCGCAACAAAATTGTTTAGAATTGAATGTCTTATTTGGCTTGTCCCCAGCTGGGATTTGATTAGCCACCTAAAGCACACCCACGTGAACATACTGTACAGACTCTTCTCACCCTAAGCCTAGTCATGTGACATAGGGAGTTTACAACACTCCAAAGGGATGCACCAATGTAACAGGTTAAAAGTGTTGGCTTTTATCTGGATTTGTAATGTACTACTGCTACATTAGGCATCTTAGGCACAATCAGGATTTACCATATTCAGGTATATGTGCATATGTGCAGGTTATGTGCATAACAATCTTCTTCATGCTTCCAGTAGTGTTTCAATTTCTATTTCTCTACTAACTTTGAGGTTTTCTTTAATAATGCTTAGGCTGGATGTAAAGAAAGTAAGCTTTTCGTTCAGTTCTCTGTTCTTAAAATTGATTAGAATCTTCCAAAACTTCTGTGCTACTACTCAATGTGAAATATCCATGGGAAGTCAATACATAATGATCTAGTAGCTAATCCATCTCATTTACAAATCAGATTTAATTGACTCATTATTAGGTGCTCCTCATTTCAGTTAACATCATTTGTTCCTCTCTACACATCAATAAGCTGAAAGGCTTCTGTTCGGAAAACTTCACATCTATCAGCGTTGTGTTAGCTTAAAAAGAAAATAGATACAATTTTGCAAGATCACCACAGAACTGTGTTTCATTGAGTGAAAAGAATCAATGCAAATGTTCTAGGACTTTTGCACTTGCATGTGTAGCACTTTCAGGTCTATACAGTTGCTGAGGTTTACTAGGATGTTGCAAGCTTACATAATTGATCACATTAGACGGTAAAGCAGTAAAGATATTAGATTCAGTATTTGTGTACTAAACATTTTGTTTTTCCTGTGATCTAAGAGGCAATAAAACTACATTGTCCTATATGAAGGTTGGTGTTCCCTTTAGAAATAGACTGGCAATTGTCCGAAACCAGCTTGGTCCTAGTGTTATGAAGTGTTGTACACAGAGAGGGGATCACTCATAGAGGAGGTCAGTGTAGAAAAGCCATAGAATTAAATTATGCATCGGATTCCCTTTTGAAGTGCATCATCTTGGGCAGCCCTTGGCTTCACACACTTCATCAGAAGCCGTGACAGTGCATATTAGTCCCACAGCGATAAGACACTGCCAAGATGCTTTGGGGGAAGTAAAAAATAATTATTTGATTATTACTATAAAGTCATGTCAGGCTGATATGAATGGTTCAAGAACTCAATATCACTTATAAACTCTCTCTTATGAAACTGAACAATACCATATTAAAGATTTAGTACATATGTGAATATGCATTCCATAAAATGCTTTATTTGTTCATGTATTTTATCTGGGAAAGTGCAGAATTGCAAAAAAAAAGGCTTCTAGTGTATGCCATAACAGAAAATACTCAGTTTCTTTATTTTGAGAAGGTCATTTTTGTATTAAGAAAAATAGATTATTTGGAATTTATTTGGAAAATCTGTAACTCATGATAAGTTAAGACAAATATAAGTCTATGCACAGTCCAAAAGAAATGAAATGTTTGTAACCAGTTATTCTGATTTGAGCATTTTGTATTTTTAACATTTTGGTGAAGGTCAGATTAATAAGGCTCTGTAACCAAAACCTCTCTTGTGAAATACCAGATAAATACAGTACTGTATGTTAACCATGACTGCTTCTGGTAACAATAGTTTTGTTATAACGAGTAACTAAATAACGAAGACTCATGCATTGCCTCTGTTTGTAGAAGTGTATCAGCCCTAATAAATTGAGGTACTGTAATTGTAATCTTATTTCACAATTTTAAACATTCTCTTTATGACCTTTCCAAGCAAGGTGTTGTAGCGGCGAGGCTTATTAATAAGAAAGAATTAAGTGTTCTGAGCTTTCCCAAAGGAGGCCCCATCTCTGTTCATCTCTGTGGTGCAGCCACAGAGAAACTATTCATGCAGGCTGATTTAAGGTTCCTTTGATAAGGGACAGCTCCCAAAGGGGGATGCACTTAGCTAAGCCTGGCTATCATGATCAATGGTCATCCATTGGCGCCTATCTGTCTAGGGAGTGCCAGATGGACATCTGGACTGCATTCCTAAGTGTCAGGAGTAAGTGACTCATATCTCACCTTGATCAACCAATCAGGGACTGGTAGGGCCGAGTAACCCACGTGGGACTCTGATGCCCATGGAACTTTCAGCCAATCAAAGAGCTGAAGTTCCTCCAGGTAAAAACAGGCAACACAGAGGGCCTGAGAGAATTCAGTGGAGATTCAGTGAGAGAATTCTGTGGACTTTTCTAAAGGGAATTCAAAGGTGAATTCCAGGGCAGGACAGCCCAGGGGTAGAAGGCTCCCAAGGGCAGGACATTCTCGCAGCACGCCTCCTGACCATCCTGAGACTCAGCCCGGACAACCACGGAACGGCCAGTGTGTCCGAGTGCCAGAACTTTCCTTTGTTCTAAGAGTCTAGAGTGGAGGTTGCCAGAGAGTAACCAGAGGATCCACTCGAGGTTAGCACCAGCAGCAGGCCTCGTGAACAGGTCAGAACTGTGGACAGCTGAATCACTATTCAGAACTAGCTCTTTATCAGGAACGAACCGGTCCTCTTCCTGACTTGCTGGGACCCACAGTCATCTTTTCTCCTGTGCACAAACTTTGCTAGTTAAAGCCAACACTAACTAGCCGGTCAGTGAGCATCAGCAGCGCACCGTCGCAAGCCGCACAGCACAGCCTGGCACCTAGCCAGAGAGCGCGGATTGGACAGCAACAAGCCTGCAACTGTTTCTTTGAGCCCGCAGGAGATCTGTATCCCCAGAGATTGGATGAGTATTTAACTTCAATGCATTACAGCTCGAGAATTCAATTGTTATCCCAACCAGTTGATATAAATTTAATTCCTAAGAGTTATGTACTTGTTTTGAGTATCCAATGTAGAAGTTATAACCAAGTGCATTTACGAAACGGTCTAAATGAATGATATACTGAACGTATGTCCTCTTGATATACAGTATGTAACTCTTTGTAACTGACTAAATATATACCTTTTGTATTCTGATAACCCTCTCGATAAGATCTGTTAGGTTTATATGCATATTCTATGTATTAATAAATGTATCCTCATGTATTAGTACCTGTGTGTGTGCGTTGTTTGAGTTATATCACATGGTTGGATTCTAAAGCCATCAAAAGAATCAATTTAGTGATTTACTGCTACAATTAATAATTGTCCCAGTAAATGCCCAAACCCTACAGAACTGGTGCCTTCAGAGAGCACACTACAGTGTTTTTTTCCATCTACATCCAAAGATTAAGATGGGGTGCCTATAGTACATCTAAAGTGAAAATGAGCCTCTACTGTATGTAATTATTTATTTTGTTTGTGCACAAAAACAACATGACACGCTTTTCCATTCAGTCATATTTTGTGTGATTTTGTTCTGTAGAATGTTGCCAAAACACATAAAAATGTCTGAACGGAAAAGCTTATAGGCATGTTATTGAAACATCATTGCCAGTACTATTCAGTTTGAGTTTCCATTTCAGTACACCATCATGCTATTATTGGGAGTTAAAAAGACTCTCAACACATACAATGTAATTGTCTTTCCAGTTTGGTTGCCCTGTTCATCTGATAAGAAGTGAGTATTAAAACATCCTGCCACATAACAATCTCTGTGAAATAGCAGAATGTAAATAACATTCTACAGTATGTGTCAGATTCTTTATCTTTATGCCTTTGCAGCAACACATTGGCCAGAGAGGGGGGCTATAGAATTGCATATTGGCAGCTTTTTTGGTTGCCCTTTAGAAAGAATCAGCAGCTTTTTACCAGTGGCACCCTCATTTATCCTGATGTAGTAAAACGATCCCACTGGAATGAACTTTAGTCCTTGATATTATGTCATGATACAGCTGTTGTTACCCTTTAGTTCTTGAATATTTTAATACCTAAGTCTTGCTTCATCAATGATGTATCACTCTTCAGCATTCAGAAGAACTACGTCTTGAATCTGAAATTACAGATTGTTCTTACTGAAGTTATGAAACAGATGTAAAGTATGGCTATCCTGTAAATTCTTCCATACCCTCTTTCTCTTCCTTCTGGATAAACCCAATATAATGTTGAAGTAGACAGAGTGATAACAATTGTATCCTATACACTAGTCAAATCAGAAATTAACGGTATCTGCTGGAATATTAATGATATTAATGTTTCTCAATTTGGCCTGACATGTTAACACCAAGATGCGCATTGTGTTCAGCAGACTATCAACCCTTTCAAAAACAGACTTTCATTAGTCACTGGATTAGTTTTCTTTTACTGCAAATTTCACAGCTCTACCATGTAGGATGATTTTGAAGGGATGATTAAAACTGAGATATCAACCTTGGGGTGCAAGTCAATCATTCTTGTATGTACTTAATACACATTAACTTTATACTCTTGACTGAATTCTAGAATAATGTTGAAAGACTACAGAGAAAAGATATCTCCTGTGTGACTCCTGTGTGACCCACTAATAGGGAACGTGAGCTGGGTTTAGACCGTCGTGAGACAAGTTAGTTTTACCCTGCTGATGATGTGTTGTTGCAATAGTATTGGATAAAAGGGGTTAGGAAATGAATGGATGAACTATATAACAGAAAAAAGAATTGTTAATGTTGTTTATAGAAAATCTAGAAAAGACAATCTTGTGTGTATGGAGGAAAATTCTGTATTATATACAGTATGCAGAATGTAAGTATAGAGCTTTATACAATAGCACCATGCAAACCAAAGCAACCCCACCCTCATTTTTATTATTTTATTATTTCTTATTATTCTGTGGCAAGTACATGAAGATGCAGTATTGACACCAATTTTGCAATATTGAAGACCATTTAACCTGTAGAAACTTGTAAAAGCCTTTTCCCTGCTTAGTAGCAAAGGGCTGTGTAATGGTTATGGATCTGGATTACAGTAGTGTCTCAACACACATTACATGATAATTTGAAACAAAACACATTTAAAGTCTGATAAAAACACTACATGGTGGTGTGCTGGTTAGCACAGTTGACTGCCTCTGAACCTGAGATTTGATCTGGACTGGGGCATTTTCTTTGTGAACCATACATGTTCTTCTAGTGTGTGTAAGGATGTTCCCTGAGTGCTCTAGTCTCCTCTCATTGGCATGCTGATAGTTTGGTTGGCTAACCTGAATTTTCTGTTCCATGAAGATTAGAAGTGGGGCCCCATCCTCATGAACATGTCTTGTCATACTCATTCAAGTGCTTTTCAATTTCTTCCCAATAATATCAGTACATGGTTCTTATTTAACTAAATCTTGGAGTTCCTTACATTTCTGGGAGTTCTCAAAAACAACAGATGGGCTTAATGGTCTCTACCCATACTGTACATCACCTTTCCTATGTATTTATACATTAGAATGATACACTGCAAACTGATAAATCTTGCACTATAGGTTTAATTAAGACCTTGCAGGATACTTGCAGGATCACCAGTAAATTATGCAACAGTCCAGCCATGAAATTGTGCCTGTTTTTTGTCTCAGGTCACTGAGTTCAAATGGACTGCAATTTTTCTTATTATTGGATTTCTATTTCAAGCTGAACAGCTCACATGTCAGTCCCAGTGTAAAATGCCTGATGGTTTATAAGGTGTTTGTAAGGTAGATACAACAAATCAATAGACCTTGGTAATTGTAGATGACTGACGACAAAGGTTTGGTCATGCACAACACACTCCAGTGAAAATGGAACAAAAAACATACATTGAAAATGCATGCTTCAAAAGCAAGGTGAACAAGATCCGAAGAAGAGGAAAGAAAAATAAAAAAAGATAGGAAAGATCTGACTCAAGCTTCAGGACACAGTTTTTGCCAAAGTGCTAAAAGGGAAGAAGATGACACTGAAAAATTAATACACTGGCTCTCTCATTTAGAATTTATTGTGCTAAAAGCTTTAGACATGTACTGTAAGTATAACAAAATAACAGTGCACTGATTGTATCAGGTGAGGCTATTATTCATTGTAAAATGGTACCACTTTAAGATCAGATTAAGTTTTAACTTCATGGCTGTGGAAATAGAATTGATGGAGTATTGCATGAAGAAAAATCCTCTCAACACTTCACTAAATATTCCTTTACTTTGACATTTTTAAAAACTCATCAAATTAGATATGATCAGCAATGAAGAGATAGGTTAATATTTTTTATTTCAAGTTTTTTTTTATTCCTGCCTTTTGCCCCTCATTTCTTGCATTTACAAAGCAAAAGGCTGCACCGAAAAAAAAAATCTCAGATAGAATATCTATTCACCTATAAAGTAATCTGTGCATGAAATTCTTATACACATATTGACCCCTCAATGGCTCTGTGTGATGCCCCCATATTGCAGCACTTGGATTGAACATAAGATGCAGTTTGAATAGATTTGCAATGGCATTAGAAAATGTAATTCAGGTCACAGTTCCAGGAAATGTTCTTCATTTCAATGCTTGGCTTTCAGAACCCTTGTTAGTGTACAGCACATAAGTTAAACAACTGAAACTTGCAAGTAAAATGTCAGTGAATGTGTACCCAAAAAAGCATTTAAAAGATTACAGTACATATAATATATGTTTTTTTTTATAATTAAAGTTTTTATGTCTTAATCACTTTGGCAGATGCAGTTACAATTGCCTGAAGCCTATAATAGATTATTTATACTTGAGGCTTGTAATCATATCTTTGCATCTTAGCTGAAATTGTTTCTTAGATAATCTGCTACTTGACTAGACTATGAAAAACAAATATTAAAACTGTACTGTATGTCATAGAGGCTGCATTGTGTGTACCAGGAAAATTATGGACCTGAAAACATGTCAGAGAGCAGATGTCTTTGATTCTCCTGAGTCTGTGATGAGGAAAGTTTGAAGGACTGATTTTAAGTGTGAGAATGCGAGTTTTACTATGCAATAATATATATACTCACTACAAAGACATTGTTTTAAATGTATTGGTGATCCTATGTTTGGATACATGAGTTATGAACAAGGTGTCTGGAGATGAATGAATAGTCAATGATTCTGGGGTCAGTGTACAGTTTTCAGTTTCTAACTATTGGGTGTTGATGACATTTATGACTTCTTGGAAATACAGTATGTTAACAGTAACATACTGTATATGCTAATAGAAAGTGATGTGTGTGTGTTAAAGCAAACATCACAGAATGAAAACTTGATGATTAACAAAAAGCCAAAGATCAACAATCAAGACATCCTTCCATCATTTGAAATGTAAGTAATTTATGAGGAGAAATGAAAGGGACCTGCAGAACAGTGAGTTTTAGTGTCAGGGAGCATCAAAGATGAATATACAGTATTCTGTACAGTATCTTTGTTTTAATGATCTTTGCTTTAATTTGTATATAGCAGTAAGTGCTTAGACCTTGGGCTTCTGATAAACTGTATCATGATACTAAATGACTGTGACTGGGATTCCTCAAGGAGCAGCACAAACATGACAACATTTATTGAGGGTGGTTTGGGATTATTCAGCCTGGGTTATTTCAGGATTCCATCAATCAGTGGCCTCAATGCCTGCAGATGCAAGCTGCTTGGTCAAGACAACACAAGACACTGCAGACTTGCAATGATGTCAATGAGGGACATTGTGCTGTTACATACAGTACCAACTCTCTTGTCAGGCACTGTGTAGTTTTCAGCCAGTCAGAAGTGTTTTTCCTGTGAGTGGTGACCCTCAGACACAACTGGAAATTCTATATTGAGACAGTTTAAAATAAAAAAATACAAAATGTTTAAAAATATACAGTATAAACTTTTCCTTAACTAAATGGCTGAGAGATTTATGCAAGCAATCCTTTCATAGGATCTCATCTCTCCTTGACTATTCCTACAACATTATTGGAAAGTTGAAAAATTAAATTTAAAAAGACCTGTGCAGAAATCCTGTGTTTCATCTGTTGTCAGATCTGTGACATTAGAAGGCAGGCAAGCTAAACACTGTCATCTATCAAGCTATTAATTCACTATTCCTTTCATCTTTTTTTTTGTTGAAGGAAAATGTCTGGTCTACATTACATAAGATGATATTTACAAAAATCCAAACACAAATATAGTTTGCAAATGATTCCAAATGTGAACAAATATCAAAAAGGCTGTCAGTTTCTGGATGATACTCATTTGCTTTCAAGAGAGATCTCTCATCTGACTTACAAAATTAATTCTGACTTGAAAATTAAAGCAATGAAAGAATGTAGTTTAAAAAAAGCAAAGATGTTTCAAACTACCTCGATCACAGCAAACCACTATCAGAAAAGTTTCAATTTGCATATAGGTGACAATGTCCTTTTATGTACAGTAGCTGGACAATGCTGGATGAAACATTTTAGGATTTTGAAGCATTTCAGGATTTTAGAAGCATTTTTATTTTAGTACGAATATCTTTTTATTCTGTAATATATACTTTATGGAATTCCTAAAGTCTGACTCAATTGGTAATTCAGACAATTCAGTACTGTCTACTGGTGTACACAGGCAATATTAGACTAAGTATTAGAGTGCTACAGATGCTCCATTATCACAAAGATCTAAAGCATGTGCACTTTGATGGTTGTCCAAGCAAGAGGTGATACTTTAATCATCAGTCTTCATCAACATTGCTCTGTATGTTCACTCCTTGTGTTTTAGTACCTGATACCTGATATACCTGATAACATCTAGAATGAACCAAGGTCTCTCACAAGTTAGGGTTAGAAGAAGACAAATGTGCAAAGATTACTTTACATATTGTTTTAAAGACTGATGTTCAGCAACAATAACTTATGGCAGAACTGTCCTCAGCCAAATGCTAGACAAAGCTTTCTCTTTGCACCTGGACACTCCCTGCACATAGCAAGCAATACTGATAAAAACGGATAAAAATGAGGTACTGTAGACTATAACATGTTATTGTCAGTGTATTTCAACTATGAAGTTAACAACTCTGACCCTTGTTATGCATATTTTTGGTGTTACTTCAATAAATTGTATATTTTAGATTTTGAATCCATGTGTGAGATTGTAAATTATTATGTTTGATTGATTACTAAAAGACATCAAGTACTCTCGCAATTCATTTTACAACTTCTAATTGTTACAGTAAATTAAAACCCTCACATCTCTACACTTACTGCATATATTTTTTACATTGATATTTGAAGGATCATATGAATATACAGTACACAAAGATCTCAAGTTGAACAGTCAAGGAGACAGCAAGTGTATCTACTGTACATCAATATCTCATATGAAAGCTCTAAATAAAATTGCTATATAATCTTATACTTTATAATACTTACTGTATACTATCTAAAGCTTTGAATTTCAATAAAATGCATTAGCCTGTCGAAAGGGGATTTTATTTACTGTATATGCTGCAAGAGAAGTTCTGTACCTTATTCATTTCTACCTAAATGTGATGTTTTTGATAAAGTAGGTGTAATCAAGCTGTCTGTTAGTGACTTAGTGAGTCAAAAATCGTTTCAAAAGCTGCATAATTCTTCAGACTCTTGCATATACAGTACATTCACTACACCAGTGTTTCAC
This sequence comes from Lepisosteus platostomus, assembly GCF_059453375.1. Classification (NCBI taxonomy): domain Eukaryota; kingdom Metazoa; phylum Chordata; class Actinopteri; order Semionotiformes; family Lepisosteidae; genus Lepisosteus; species Lepisosteus platostomus. The sequence goes on from NC_142616.1 coordinate 59,238,320, forward strand.
CTTTTTTTAGGTTACAAAAAACCACTCACACTGCAGTTACTAGTTGAACATATTTCCCCAAACACAAACGTGATTCATGCAAAATGTGCCGACTTAGTGGCTAGCTTATGAAAATTGCAAAACGAATTTCAAATTCATAGCTAAGAGTCTTGACTTTCAATTCCCCAAAGAAATGAAAAAAGGAACCAAAAGGCATCAAGTAAATTAATTTCAAATGCCAAAAAAAAGTTACAGTGCAACCTCCCCTTTTCCTTTTCACAGCTAAAACTACCACTCAGTGAAAACCACTGTGGAACCTCAGGGAAAAAAAACACCCAAGCACAAGAGGCTAACTGTTCCATTATCTTTATATCTCAGTTTTAAAATGTGATTTTTACACTGAAAATTAATAATCAAACAATACAGAATACCGTAAGTAAAAAAAATCACTAAAAGAGCTTATTGAATTGATGAAAGCCAAGATACTCTATAGTGATTTCATACCGTTTCCAATCAGACTCCTTGTATCTAGCTGTGTCAGCTGTGTTCCCTTTGCTGTATGCTAGCAGTACAAGATAAGGTGTAAACAGGAGATAATCTATTTGGACTACCTATTGTTTGAGCACAGCTATTTTTTGTCAGTATAAAAGATGTTGCTTTTTCATTTAGACCACCTTTGTAATCAGATTTGTATTTTTTTCTTTTTGCCACCTTGTTAGATTGGCTTTGAGGTGAAGTTTATTGAAAAACTGAACAAAAGGACTGGACTAGAATTTCATTACTGTTTCCTGTTCCTAGCTTTCTGTTTCATTGAACACAGTTCTTTTTCCACTTCCAAACACAAGAAGGTTTTTTGATCTTTTTAATGAAGTACAATAGCAATGTACTGTAGTTTCAATAATAATGAATTACATGCCATGTAATTGTTTACTCTGCATATTTTTAACTTCTTGTTTTGAAAGCAGAATACGTCACAATAGATCTAAGGGCTACAAAAGTTTTTCTACAGTATACACTGTACAAAAAGAGAATATATTGCCACCATGGGTTTAGGAGGCCACTAACTCCAAAAGCAAAGCTGAGATTTCCAATACACACTGGCATCTTTTTATTCTGTAACAGGATGCCAGTGTTGAAAGCTACAGTACCTGTCAAAGTTACATTTTTATCAGCATGATATTAGGCATACAAAATATGAAGCTCAGGCTGAGAAAACTTTTATTCCTGTTTTGAACATTAGTGAGGGGGTTATTAAGTTTTGGGGTTATTTTGCATCTATAGATCCCGAGCCCTTGTGAAGATAGGGAAAATCATGGATCCCAAAATGTACCAAAACATTTTGACCAGACACCTGGTTCATTCTGCCCAAAAGCCTTAGCTTGGCCAAAAATTAACAATACAATATGAGAATGATCCAAAGCATATTTCTGGATTTACAAAGAAATGGTTAACTACACACAAAATAGTGTTCTCAACTGTCCATCCAAGTCTCTAGATCTCAGTCTAATTGAAAATTTATGATTCTAACTCAAGATGGAAATTTGCTAACAGAAACCAAAGGGTCTGAAGCACAATGAGCAATTCTACATCAATTTCCATTCTGAAGTGCCAAAACCTTAATGCTGTCGCTTACCATGGGATGTGACGAGTCCCTGCCAGAGGTGTATTTCCAAAATACAAACTACAGGGATGTGAATAAATGTGACTCTCGTGTTTTCTAGACTTTATTCAGGGAAAATGTTACCTTGCTCTGTGCAATACTATTAAGACTACTATATGACATATGAAATATAACATTTTTTTTATTTTGTTTAGCAATAAACATAATGTACAGTTACTGTATGTACAGTTTGACAGTTATTGTTCCTATTTCATCAGGGGTAAGAATAGATTTGGAGGACACTGTATATACATTATGAGCAATACAGTGTTTAAAGTAGGCATTGTAGAAAGCAAAGTACAGGAAGTATTTTGATTACTAGCCTGTGCCAAACAGTGTAATAAAATGCCTCACTGATAACTAACAGTGGCTTCCATGAACATGATCCACAAATACAGAGATTAAAAGTGACATTTTTGGGTTTTGCCACTGTGAGCAGTTAAGGCACTTGAAGGACTATTTATTATTTTTTTGTATTAATTCTGACTCTCATGCTGCTGCTGCCTTGCAAAATAAGCCATCACTCCTTTATACCAGGTAGGAAGTTACACACTGATTATTTACATTAAAATGTGTTGTTTGGTACTGTACATGTTGGTACATGCTCTAGCATTATGTGTGGGAAGATACTTGAAAAATTGTTTCTGGGTACTTTTTGCCCCCTTGACTGCAAAAGCAATGTTAATGTTAACTGAAAAATGACCAGAAATAAAGAAATTTATTTTGGCCTGGTCTATATTTAATATCAGCCTCAGCTTTTACAAAAGAACTTGGCATTTTCAGTTACTTAAAAAAATGAGCACCTAATCTATAATTATTAAACAGTTCATTTAGTGCTTTACAGTGTCAAAAGATTGTACAAGGCTTTGCCAAGGAAATGTGAAAACAATTCCCCTATTTACTGAAAGAATCAGTTTATGTAATTTAAATATTTAATGTAGGTTAAATAAGCATCAGACTAATTTTCATTTTAAAACAACAGTACGTGTTTATATTCTGTGTAATTTAGAAAATTGTTTACCAAAAAATACTAAATATCCAGTTTTTTAAATTTAATACCCCCTAGAAAAACATGTATGAAAAGGTTGGTGTGGACCGGTTGTTTCAAGTTATTTCACACTACTTTAACCACTGTTAAAACAAGAAATACTGTACAGTACATAAGATCCCAGGTACAAGCCATCTCCATGTGCTTCATACCAACAATAATATACTGTACATTTAAGGTGCTGATATACTGTAGGTGATCATTTCATTTTAAAAATATCTTTGCACACAGATACATACAGTAACTTTCAACAATGAAATACAATCCAGAGGAAACCAAGAGGAGGAGCATTGGATATGTCTCCATACTTTATTAAACAATTCCTTACGGGAGTCTAGAGACGGCAACCCATCTACAATGCAAAAAATGAACTAGATAGCTTTCTCTCATTTGGAAACATTTTTATAGTTTTAAAAAAACAAGACCCCTAGAGTAAAGAAAGCAAAGATAATAGTCCAGGTGGGTAGCTGCGTCAGCCTGCGTAGGCTGCAAAGGCTGCAAAGGAACAAGTAATAGGTTTATTCCACCAAAGAGAAGAAAGAAAACACAATGTTTTGGCTGTGGAGCCTTCCACACCTGAAAAGGGCTCCACGGCCGAAATGTTCTGTTTTCTTTCTTCTCTTTTCAGCAAAGATAATAGTCGACACTGAAGAAATTTGAATTACTTCATGGTGAAGTAAGATAAGTTTTAATGTCACATGTACAGTATGTTGCACACAAACATGTACAGTAGTTTCAGACTGGTAGATTTGTTCAGTAGCAACTTCTTCTAACTTGCATTCTCTAAGGCTTAGAGATGATGCTAACATACCGTATATTACACATTTTGCTCAGAGCCTTTGACTTGAGGAGTTTTAAGTAATCCTGTGAAATCCAGATTTTAACATTTAAGAACCTATAGTACAGCATGCTGTTTGTGAAACGTTAGCAGAAATAGTCTTAAGAGAGTGAATATGACTGGTTAAGACTGAGAGTGTATGGTATATCACATGTTTATCCTCTTGGTAGGTACAGCAGGTGCAGTACTTTCTGGAGATTTTTTTCCTACTTATTTCAGACATTATGTTTTGCAGTTACTAAGCATTCAAACAAATTTGATTAATTTCTTTATTGGTCATGTGTTTATTGAGTTAGGCTTATTATAAAAAAGATGTTATTACTGTATTTAATTACCTGGCATTCACTTTTACTCAGAAGGACAACCCATGATTGAACAATTAATCCACTGTTTTGAGTAATTGCAATTTTTCTTACTTTAGAATGACCAATTTATATCTACCCACTACAGAATTGACAATTGCTTTAAGTCTCAGTGAGGCAATGACTCATGCATTGGCTGGGAATTGAATAAGGTCTGTAAACATGTGCCTCCAACAAGTTAATCTACAGTTCACAACCATTCATTATTTGACACATTGCAAGCTTTACAGGTAAACTGTGTCTCACAATACAATACTTTAGTTTTTGGCCATTTTGATATTTTCAAAGTCTTCCTATTTTAATATACCAAATACAACAGAGACAATGTGAGTTAAAAAGAATAAAGATAACATAATAATCAGTATATATATCTTTTTATATGAATAAGGTATCAAAATTAATGTAACTATACCATGTTAAACAGGAAGCTTTTTCATCCAAGGAAACAAAAGATTAAAGGGATACTCATAACAATGATGCTGGGATGACATAAATACAGAAGTAATAGATTTATATCAAATCTAAAATAAATTAAATCTTTCAATTCAAGCCTGCATTTATAACATTGTAAAAGTCTTAAGATGCGTATTAAATCCCAAAAGATGAAATATCCCATTTATATTGGCCACATCTCAAAATGAAAGACAATCTAAATATTTTTATAAGGTGTCTGAAAAACCACATAAAGTCCTGAAGCAATAGAAGCAGCTATTTCCAAGTGGTTTCTCAGAGACTGAGCAGAAAAATCACAATTCACAATTTCACCTCTGCAATTGCAGGCAAAATGCCAAAAAAAACAGGACTTAGATAAGCAAGGAGACTAAACTTCCTCCTTCCTGCGTTGATGACCAATAGGTCAGTTCTTCAGTAGATTTGGGAAGGTGTGCATTACTATGAATTAAAATAACGATAAAAAATCAGTGTTTCGGCAAAATAATCACAAAACAACAGTGATATTAAAAGTTGCTGCAAAATTCAGCAGCAAGCTAAGTATTCTACTCCTTAAATGAATACCCACAGTCAAACAACAGGAGGTCTTACTTAAATGTTTAGGATGGGTGTAGTAACAAGTCCAATTATATTGTAGAAGGTATGGATCTCCAGTTTCATTCAAGAAGAGCCTTTAAGAGGTTTCAGGATCAATAAAGTATTAGCAAACAAACGGACGATATTCAGATATCCATGAAGATAAATTACCACAGTCAAAAGCAGCTCTGCATGTAAGTAGAAGTTCAGTAGTTCCTTGTGAGCTGAATTCAATTTCCTTTATTTGCTTTTAGTAATGTGCTACTTTTTTAAACTACTCCTATTCACCATAGATACCACTGTATCGACACATTAGCCAGTTTTCAGTGAGGCTATTATATCAGTAGCCCCTATAACAATATCCTTTAATAATATCTAAGCATTAACATGCTGTAGAGACAGCATAACCATAGTGTCAATAATTTCACCATACAATAACTTAGGAAAAAACAGAAATGGTATTATCTTTCACAAATCCTGATGTTAACATCAAAGAAAATGATTACAGTATATGCACAGCCTATACTGTATATGAACCCCAAAATAGAAATAGCTATGAAGAGTGAGATGCAAAATATTTTGAACGGACCTGATTATAATTTTGTGAAGTTTGCCATTTTGTCTGTTTGGTCTCCACAAGCACAGCATGTGGCTGTAGAGGTTCCAAAAAATAGCATTGGGTCATTCAGTACTGCTATTGCACAGCAAGACCTTCTTCACATGGCTTGCCTTAGACAAAGTACACAGCGGATCCTATGAGGTGAACCACTAGAGGCATCCTCCTTTCCTGTTAAGCATTCTAAAATGAAGATGTATTTTTGTCTTGGTTGTAAAATAATTTTATCTGACACCCATTTCAATTATGAAAGCAAAGGGATGTAGATGACAATTCTTGGCAATAAAGGAATGAAAGGACAAAACAAATTCTACAAGAGTAAGAAAATGAATCAGGCACTTTTCATAAAGGTTTTAATTATCCCCAACATGCTCATTTGCTATATTCTGTTGCAAGTTACAAGATAAAAATGAAACTTAATTACTGGCAGTCCATTTTCGTTACATAGCTCACTCTGAAATGAATTGAGCTTTGTTTTTTGAAGACTTGATGTGGCTGGAGAGTATGCTAATAAAGATTGTCTCAATAAATGCCTCTTTCATTTTGTTTTATTGACTACTTGGCATTTAGTCTTGAGTAAGTTGTGAAAATGTCTTATAAAACAGGAAGAAAACTCTTTTTTGAAGTTAGAGATCTAATTTGTTGTTTTTCTTTTCAAGAAATGGCAGGATAAGAAATGAAGGAAGATAAGAAATGAGGGAAGTATCTGAAGTAGGAGCACACAATATTTGTCTTAATTTGTTTTGTTTTTTTTGTCTTGGCTTTATTGTTATTTAATACCAAACCAATGAGTTTTGGTATTGTTTTCAATAGCACTAACTCCAAAAACCCAAGATAGCCAATGTTGACTGCCTTTCTCAATTTTTTTGCCACAATACACTTAATAAAATATACTTTTCTATATCTAAACCCTTCAATTGTTGATTCTATTTCTGAAGCTAAGCAATTTGAGTAAAAAAAAAAATTAACTTAGTCAAAATTGTTTTAGGCCTACAGTATATCTGTTTTTTATTTCTGTAATTATGGAATGTTATATAAAAATGTGAATAAAAGTGTGCCACTCATATCATATAATGTCATATCATACGTATACCTTCTATAAACTTGTTTAATGGAGATAATAGTACCTTATGGAAGCTAGGCAGTGGAAACTAGAAACTAGATTTTCCAAAATGCATTAGAAATGGATGGTTTCTTTCTTGGTTTATGGGGTGCAACAATTGAGTTGTATCTGAGAGCAAAAATGGGCAAAGCAAACAAAGCTTTATGACTTTTGTTTGAAAGATCTTACTATGTACAGTATGGAGCTTTGTTTTGCATAGCAATGAAAACAGAGGTTAAAAGAGAGGGCTTGGGAGACAAAAAGATACTGTACAGTACATGGAAACCTGGAAAGTGTACTGTAGGCATTAGTTTTACTTAATGGCAGGGCTTTGATGGTTGGGAGATAGCCCCAAACCTTTCACGTTGGCCTGAAATCTGGATGTTTTCAGGGCTCCAAAGAAGGAGCTGTAGCATTGACTTTTTTTGTCTTGCTGGGACTTGGTGAATTTTTTATTTGCATAGATAATACTGCTGTAAATAAAGCACATCTTCACTTAAATGGGAATAAAATCTGTGTAGAAGACAGAGCACACAGCTAAAGCCCTGTCCAGCAGTGACTTGTCACCCCCCATTATCACTACATATATTTACTGCATGTTATATTAACATGTGACACTTTATGCTTCTCAGTATAGCTGTTAAGAAGGAGTTCCAAAAATGGAGCGTAGCAAACATGACACAGAGAGAGAAAATACCCTGTCTTAATCTGATGCTGACATCGAAAGAGAAGTTATTCTACTGTACAGTATATCTCAGTAAGAAAAAGAAGAGTTGGAACATATTTGCTGGTGATCTGCTGTCACAGTGATGGTAGAGTGTGGAATTATCAAATTAATAACAAGCTTTCTATGCAGTAATACCAGGGATTTTTTTTCTCTTACTTTCTTTTGGTCATTATTGTATTTTATTTGCTTTGGTCAAACAGGAATTATAATATGCTTATTGCTGTGTTGGGTATCTTTACAGTGCATTATATTTAGTGAGTCATTGCACAGCTCTGCAAGCAAAAAGATAACCTAAACCAATGAGTAAGTGAGAACTCAGAACTGTCCATGGTTTTGACATCACTGCACTTGCTGTGAGACATTTGCTGAACCTTGAGTCAGAAAGAAAAATCATAATGAATGAGCCCTCACTTTTTCCAGAACATTGTTACTCTTTAGTTCAGTTCTGCTGCCTACCTACTGTACCACACTGCTACTGTATTATTCTGTTGACACGGCTCAGGTTTTGAGTGCTGTGCTGATATATTATGACAACCATATTCAACTCTAGGGGTGCTTTTCTCTATGTGCTGCTGTTGTTTCAGCTGCAACTTAATTGGATTTCAGAGTTAGAATGAAAAAAAAAGTTACAGTCTTGACAGCATATACTGTACTGTATATAGATTGCAGTTCATTCTTTATCACATTATCCCATCTAGAAATTATATTTTTGACCATATAGTGGTATATACCCATCCAAGGATTTTGGATTACTGTACTTCACTCATTATATTTATGTACTGTACTGTATATGATTCAGTGTTAATGAAAATATATCATATTTCATTATTTCATCAGACAATAATGGGAAAGAGGAATACCAAAAATGGTAGAACATAACTAAAAATTCACTGTTTAATGTCTTTATTATGATGAAATTTACTCTAACTCACATGACAGCTGGATAACAAAAAATTGTTTTTGTTATATTGAAATTAATCAGTTCCGAGTATTCTATAACTCATCACAAATGGAGGAGTCAAAGGCAAGATTCGTTAAGAAGGTGTTACCTGGAAGACATATACATTAAAAGGTGTCTGTGTTTTCCAGCTGAGAACCTGATGAAACACGGTTAAAATTTGAAATAACCTTTTGGAAACACTACAAACTTAACGTGAAAATGATGTTGATGATGATGACAACCTCTGTGTTTTCCCTTCAAATGACAAAACAACCTATGGTAAACATTTGAGGTATTCAAATGATAAAATTAGAAATGCTTCAATTTACGATTCATTGGACTTAGAATTGTAATAAGGCATCGAGGGCACTAAATGCACTCAACCTCTGTGAGGAAATAAACCTGGCTTTCTGAGTAAAGGTCTTGATTGTTCCTACATGCTCATTTCCCACATTCTGTTGCAAGTCAAAACTTAATTACAAATGGCCCTTTTTCTTTTCAGCATCCCTACTGAAATGAGCTCTTCTTTGTTCATGAAGCCTTGATGTAGCTACATCACATGCTGTTCAGGATGACCTCAATAAACAGTCTCCTTTTGCTTTGTTTTAGTTGATTGCTTGGCATTTAGACTTTAAATGAAATGTGAAACAGTATTATTACAAAATGGAAAAGTCATTTTAATATTAGAGATGATCGTGACTGTTTATTTCCAGACACATCAAAAAAGCAATATCAGAAACAAAGAACAATTGTGTTTTCAGAACATAGATATTTTTATTACGTAGCATTGACATGTTTAATGGCATTACCCTGCTTGCCTTGCTATATTTTGTGATGGCATTTATTGTTCTAGCTGTTTGGTTTTAGTGAATGCATTAAAGGGGTGGAATATGTATAGAGTATTTGGCACGACTCAAAACTCCCCCTCACCACTGGGAGGATTGATCTAAGAAGTTGCTGCAAAGGTATAGAGGGAGGTGGGGGAAAAGTGAGAGACATATTCAAAGGGTGTTAAAATTATATACAGTATGTAGGCGAGCAGAAGTGTCCAAGATTAGGATCTAACCTTCCTTTCAATCTTCTGTTAGGAAATTCATGCTTTTCCATGTTATATTGTTTCCCTTTGAAATGTACAGTATACCACCCTTTTATATATATTATTATTAATATTATTTATTGTATAGCACATCTTTTCACATTCTCCGCACTTACACAAGTTACAGTGGTATAATACGGTGAAAGGGAAATCTAGCAGAAGAATGCCATTTTAGACTGAGACCTGTAGAAATATGACAGCACAATCCAGTAACAGGACAGTATTTGGAAAGAAAACAAAATTGCCATACAAATGCACATGAGCAAATATTCATAACAATCCTCATGCCAATAAATGGTAACAATTGTATTCCTCTTTGTTTCATTGTACTATCAAGCATAGATGAAAGCACGAAAACATAAAAGTAATGACATGCTGTACACACAAATACTGTACAAACACAGGAACAGGTGTTGCATGCAAGGGTTTATCCTCCAAACACAAATATAAAATTTCACGTGTGTATACAATACATACTGTAATATGCTCTAAAATTACATATATCTAATTGCATACAGTATAACTATATATAGTTTTATAATATAACCTTACTCTCATTCAGTAAATGAGTCTATAATAAAATAAAATGCTTTTATCTTATCATAAGACAAGGAATTAAAACAAGCATTAAGGTAATGTTTAAAATCTGAACTACTGTATGATCACCAGTATTATAAATAGTAATAATAGCACCAATAACATTGACAACATGCTTTCACTGGATTTTATTTCTTCTCATTTCCATGTTTATTGTGTTCAAGCCTTGGGTAATATATTTTAATAATTTGCACTGTAAAATCATATATAGACATAAACTAAAAAGGGACAGTCAAAGATTATTCTATATGGATCTGTTTGGATCTTAGTATCGATCAAATACTAAGAGAAATTTTGTAATATTGCTTCTTTCCTGTCACAAATATTACTTGTGACAGATTCTGGCAGTTTAATGACTGGTGCAATTCACAACAAATGATATACTGTAGATGGGAGATCTCCAAAATGCACTAAACAATTATAGATAATAAATCAATTATATAGAAGTAAACCATTTAATACAGTGAAATCTTTGAAGGAAAGGGGATAAGGAATGTAAGATTTGCAGTTCAAGTGAGCAGTTATCACCATCGGAACTTATTAATTGTGGTGTTTCAACTCACCAACGCAGAGTGAATGAGATTAGTTTGTAAAGAAAGTCAAAGCAGACATTTTACTTAACTGATATTTCAAGGAAAAAATATATAAATAATGCTGTTACAGTTAAAAGATCAGAAAGGGGCAGCTTGCATATTGTAAAATGTGAATTGTTGATCTCTTTGTGAATAGCAAAGCAGACAGATACTGTATATTAAAAATGTAGCATTTACATTTACATTACATGCATTTACAAAGACAGTTATTATATTTAGATATTGTTTCTCCTTCTTTAACAACAGTGAAACATGAACCAGAGGGCACACATGGAAATCTATGGCTCATTTATCCTTCATTGGTCTGATTTATCTTCTAACTGATGCTTTTAATTGTTCTTCTTGTTTTTTTACCCTTTTTTTCTATGTTCATTCCACAGTTTCCAAAATCTCATCCCAAGTGTATTTTTCAACAGCTTTAATATAGCACATTGCAATCTCTCCTCAACTCTTCCTGCAGAGGTCCAGTTGGTTACATTTCAAGCAGCACACCTGAATGAAGACTGAATGAGACACCTAAATCAGGGAAATTTAAATCTAACCTACAAGCATACAAAATGTAATGTACTGTACAGTAGATACAGTATTACCCCAAGAACTGATCCCCAGGGCCCCAGTGCTGTGAGGCAGCAATGCTAACACAATTGATTGGAAACTTGTGTGTGATTACTGTATATATTAAGTTATGTAAACATTTAGTAACAGTCCACTTTATTTTTCTATCTTCAAATATACAGTATGAAAAATTATAACATTTTTTTCCAATGCACAGAAAGTTATGGCATCATGTACAGTATGTGATATACTGTACATACTGTACCTCTGTATACCTCTGGGGTGCACAGCCAGCAATTTCTGATCTAATGAAACAGAGGTCAATCTGAACACTGTCCACTGTACACTGTCAAGATAGGCCATAATAGACCACAAATCAAGACACCACTTCAGAATTCACTATAGTTTTTATACTGCCAATTCCAGTTAATCGTAAATTTCAGGTCATAACAAGCTCTACAGTACATGAAAAGTTCAAATCTGATCACATAAGGACCCAATGATCACCAGTGGTCAACAATGCAACAGAATGAGGAGGTAAGAACTACGCTTCAAGTGGATTCTCCAGCAATGGAGCCAAATCCTCTTTAATCATGAATCACGGTTTTGTGAAAACCAGTCTGACTGACTTCATTGGTATTGTGAGTTGCCCACATTGCAACCCGACTGCACAGCGCTAAATTGATCAAGTCCTTGTAATGCATATCCATTTGCTTAGCAAAATATCACCAATATTTATGCCTTGAAAATCTACTCTCCATAATTATACAAAAAACCAAGAAAGAGACTGAGTTGTAGCTAGAAATGAAAGTTTTGACATATTACTTGTCTGTAAAAATATAATATTTTTTCTAGACATGCAGGGAATTCAAAATACAAGCTGCATACTGAAAGTCAGGTATACATCTGACATTTCAGAAGACATACTGTACTGTACTGTATATTATGGTGTGGATATATAGAAAACAGAATCAAAAGTATCTGAGTATTGGGATTTCACTTGCTCCCCTGTGTGTTAATCAAAATAACTAAAGTAGTAGCATCTCCCTTCCACAGTTTTATGCCAATAATATACTGTATAAATAATACACTTACAGTAGGTCTGGCCACCCCACCTTACCTCCAGCATCTCTTTATTACAACTTACAGGAATTCCAAAGCTTAAAAATTCCTGGAATAATGAGATGTATACATTAAAATGCAGAGTGAACTTGCAAAAAAGAGAAATATTGTTTTATGTATGGAGGTCTGTAATATATACGTATACTGTGTATATATATTTCAAGCTTTTCCATAAAAGATTGGAACTGCATTTTAAATGTTCACAATTTTTGAATGAACTTTTTATTTAAACTTACAGTAGATATTTTCAAATTTTGCCTCAGAGTATTAACAGATATGGGGTGACTTTTTTTTTTTACTGTGGAGCGAGAGTGTGGGTGTTATAATGTACAGACAGCAGTGTGTGTGACATCTTGGGTCCACATTTATTTATGTTTGTTTCTTATGAAAACTGATTCTTACTGGAGCTGAAAAGTGCATCAGACATTGTAGAATACACCAGGTGTCTGACAAGTATTACAGGAAAGCATTTAGAATAAAAATCAAGTAATGACCATAATTTAAAGCAATTTGTCTCAGTAGAATAGCTGTTCAGCTTGTGTTCAGTGTCCACAAAGAGCATATGTTATACTATTAAAGCATTTTTATTGAGTTGAACAGACCAATTTTCGTCTGCACCAAACATTGCATATTGCCTGAATTTTATCCTTTTTTATACCTTCTTTTTTTCCAACTCCTCAGTCAAGTTCCAAGTCAGTTGTCCATCATTAAAAGAAAAAAAAAACAATCATATAGTCAAAAATTCTTTTTTCTTGTCTACAATATCAAACTGAATTTAATTGGTACTGTACCACGTATTTCCTTAATAGACAGACTCCTGGCTGATTCTGTGCTGTTGTTTTGGCCTTGCTGTTTTTTTTTATAATTTTGATGCGATATCTATTATAAAAATATCAACTGGAGAATAATATAAGTTATTTATATACTACTTCTCATCCAGAAGTGATTGTGAGGTGAAAAGTAATTCTTATCATCCAACACTGAAGGGTTTTTCCTTTGGGATTTGACTTGCACCACCCCCACATCTGTAGAAGCGTCTCAATTCCCTTGAGATACAGTAAGTAGAAGTAAAGAATTACTTAGTCATGAGAAAGTGTATTTCTAAGAAGCAAATAAACTCTTCTTTGATCTCTGTGAATGTATACCTTTTAAGATTAATCTGATACACTCCCCTTGCATTTTATTGAATTATTAATTACAGAAATAAGCTTGCTGTGGCCTCTGTTCTCTGTGACTCAATAGGACTGAAAGAGGTTAACAGGTATTTCACATCTAGCATGTTGCTGTAAATTATTTTTTAATTGCAGCATTTGTAAATATCTGTCTCCAAAAATGGCTCACAACTTGGTCACCAAATCAACACGTGGGATTTAATAAAACAGAGATCATAAGGGATTTATCAAATCCTGACTCAAGACTCTTGCTTCATTTTCTTTTAATCAATAAAGATTAGAACAGGAAAAGCCTGCTAAGCTAAAACTCCTATCCCTGCTCCCACACTCAAACTGATACAACTTACAGGAAATTTCACATCAAAATACAAAGTCACCTAGGAAACACACTGCTCTCCATGTACGTTCAGCAATGTTGACCACATTATTATGGTGAATTGAAAAATAAAACAATATACTGTATATTAAAAGAATATGGTCATGTAGTTTAAAACATCTGACACACATCTGAGATCCTAAGAAGGAAATCTCACATGGCATGAGCAGGGGCATTTGAACTTCAGCATATGAGCACTAAAAGCTAAGCTTTGTCAGACAAAGTCGACTCCAGTAATTGAAGCTCAACTTTAAGTTTTACCCAGTCCTGTATGTGACTCTACCCCCAGGGGGTGAGGGTGAGATTTTGAAGCTTGAGATCAGAAACAGTCTCACAGGAAAACCCAGATTTCCCATACTGTAGGTTATGAAAAATTCCTCATAGTAAGCTGATGAGTGATTTGCCTAGGAGAGGAAATGGGAAAAGAAAGTGGTAATATGATAATTTTGATATGTTACAATACAGTATGTGTAAATTTCGCTTTAGGTGCTTGAAACTTAAATAGTGAAAATTTCAGTATTCTAACAATGTTTTGGTGAATGTTTTCATTCACTGGAGTATACAGTTAATTATTCTGACATCCACATAAATTGTAACAGATCACTGTTACATCCATTTGCCTTCTATATTAAGGGTCACTAAATCAAATGTAACAGAACAGAACTGTGACCCTGGTACTTAGTGAATATTTTGACTGATTTTGAATTTTGACTGGGCTGTAGCCAATTTTCACATTATTTACCGTGACCACTCTGTGCCCAACCAGTATTTTACAGAAAAGCCTCAATACGTTTGCTCATTATTGCTCTGCTCTCCTCCCCACTGACAGCTGATGTGTGGTGAGTGTTCTGGCGCACTATGGCTGCCGTCGCATCATCCAGGTGGATGCTGCACATTGGTGGTGGTGGAGGGGAGTCCCCATTACCTGTAAAGCGCTTTGAGTGGTGTGTCCAGAAAAGCGCTATATAAGTGTAAGCAATTATTATTATTATTATTAAGCCTTTGCGACATTTGTTCCTTTCTCATATTTCTTTTTGTATTACCACTGTGACATATCCTTAATATATTTCCCTTTATTGCTGTAAAATCACAAATTCTGGAACCAAGAGGACTCAAGGTCATGTTCCATAGTTTTAGAATCGTCTTTCATAAGGATTTATATCCTGTTTCTCTGAGCATTCCTGTCCAGCCAAGTCCATCTTTTGTCACATTGCTAAATTACAATGAAAATTTGAAAAGGCCTTCATGCATCTTCTGTTTTATAGCTTTCTATTTCTGGTGTCCTTTCAAAGCTACTTAGAAAGTAACAGCTTGGAAGTCTAAAATGCTGTTGGTCACTCTGACACTCAACAGAATTTATTTTACCACGTGGTGTGATGTTATTTGAAGCAGTAATGAGTCATTATGGTGCAAGCCTCAGTGTGTCGCAGTAAATTCTTTTCTTACACAGGAGAATGCCTGCTGATTTATCAGTATACAGTAGTTAGGTTTCTATTTTGAATTAACAATGTATTTACTGTATATCCTAGATAAAACTGAAAAAAAAACACTGTTTGAATTTGAATTTAATGTACACTTTTATTATTTAGTAATAATATTTTAAAGTATATTTCCAGATCCAAAAGATTAATATTTTGTTAATTAACTACAGTGGTTAAAACTGATGGTTTATTCATCTAATTCTCAATGTGTTGCTGTTCCTTTCACATAAGGAGAAAACATCTTATTTTAAGGAACACTTTAAAGCAGCAAGTTTTTCTCACACAGATGTGCAAAAGGTGACGAACAAGCTGCTGAGCCATGCTCCCGAAGCTGATATATTGGTTACCCTCACGAAATGTCAAAATGAGATCTTAATCCCACAAATATGATGGATCAAATGCCTTTGACTTGCTTGTAAACATCTAATGGCCTACTTTTAACTTTGAAGTACTGTACAGTGACTTGTAATGATTTTTTTTTCTGATTTAACATTTATTATTTGTACATATGCGCATGCATTTGTTTCTTTGTTTTTTTAGGATACAGCTTCCATGATTTGGATGATAAAAGAAAGGCTTACCAATGCTTCAGCTGTGTCTTGCTGGCTGATGAAAAGTGACACATTTGCAGAAAGGAAAATGCCCAAATAGCTTCATCTCACTCTGTCAGCTTCTACCAGCTTTCTCATAAGTTTTTGGAACCTATCATGTCTCAAATAAAGGGCATAGAGGGACAGTTATATCATATTCTGTCTTTGTAGTCACCCTTGATTTCAATATGTATTTCTGTTAAAATCAATGAGGATATTAATAAATATATCTCCTTGACCTGTAATGTCTTTGGGAAACAAATAATACACAGTGATCTTTTCAGTATTGTAAAATGAGAGCACATAATTGATTTATCTCCATTTAGCAGCTCTTGCTTGTATACTGTTAACTTTATTAAGCTATTGCTTGGTCAGCAAGAATGTATTATCTTTTCCATTACAAAATAGAACAGAACACATTATAAGCATGATATTGTTTTTAAATGGGAATTTTATCTTTCTAAAAACGTCTTCTGCCATTAATATTTTTGTGACTTTGAACCTGTTAATACCTAAGGTGGAAAACACTCTGAAATTATGTATAGAAATGAAATGTTCTTCAAGAAAATGTTTTCAAAACAGTACATGCATGTTGTCACTGTTTTTTCTGTCACTGTGATTAGATGTAAGATCACTGGTGCTGGGAATTCAATGCTCATTCCTCAACAATTTAACCTGGTTCAGCTGGTGCAGCTTCTATAGAGGCTCATGAAAATGAATGTTATAGACCTGTTACATTATTTTAAGTAAAGGTGCACAATTAAAAATTGCGATCTGTACAACAAAGTATCTCATGAATAGAGCTTTTACAATACTCTGCATGTTATAAAACCTCATGAGAATCTTCATTTTATACCTGGGCTTACATACAGTATAAACAAAGTATTGCAGTGTATAATTACCACTTTTTCTCCTCTAATGTTTATTATCACTATAGTTTCTCTGAGGTTATTTTTCAGTTTATATACTGTAACAGAAAACTAACATCATTCAAAACCACAGCTACCACACTGGAGGAAACAACTAAATAGGGATGTATAAGTACTGTACTGTATCTTCCTTCAGATCACCCAAACTGATTTGTTTTATCAGTATAATTACAGTGCCGTCTCTTTATCACTGCTGGTGGGTTACCGGTCCATTAATAATATGCATGACCCAAAAAAAAAAGTGTGCAAGCAATGGCAAAGAGGTTTATTGCTTAAAAAATAAGAACATAAAAACATAAAAATGCTTTTGAATAAGACAGGATTATTCATCCCATCTACTTCGATACCTAACTGATCCGATAATCTCATTTACAGTAGCCCTCTTAAAAGAAACCAGGATGTCAGTTTCAACAACATGGATGGATAAGGATTAAGCAGGTACAATAAAATAGCTAAATCAATAATGCAGGAAGCATCCCTAAAACAATGTGTACATCTTAAGTTCCCCGGCCTTTAGGTTTTATGAGTCGGTACCCATAAATTCACAATGGAGGTATAAATACAGGTAACGAAGTCAGAATTTGGTATGTCCATAACTCCAAGGCACCTCACAAAGACAGTCACTTTAGCATGTTCTTACTGTTGTAACTACAATCAGATTGTAAAGGAAAAAAGCACATCCCCAATTAATCAGTCTTGTGGGTGCATCATTACACTGGATGTCCAGAATATTCCCTATGATGATGTTCCGTTATATGATGGTATGGTAATGTCTCAAAAAGGAACAAATGGTGTTTCTTTTACAAATGAAAGCTTGGAAGCAACTTTGTTGGGGGGTACTGCAGTGTGAATCATACCCAGAGCTTGATAAATATTTTATCCTGGATAATCACTTCATCACGGTGTGTGGGACAGGGACTTACTTGTTATGAACTTGTGATTGCATTATGTATTTTCTGAAATGCTGCATAGTTCCAATGAATAAATTGGGACTACATTTTCCACATGCAATTCAAAGAATTCATGACCTCTCGTGTGTAAATGCTTTTATTTACAAGTGTAGTGTTTTTGGATGTGTTGTATAAAATGGGTGTCACATACATTAACTGAATGATATCATACATTTGCATATTTACCATGAACAGTTTCTCTGTACATTTATGAGGTTACATAGTAGCGTAAGATTCTGCTTGACCTGAAAAGGTTATGTTTCCTTAATTTCCCCAAGTTGTAAATTAATTTCTACTATACTGTACATGCTCTGAAATACATACTGTACAGTATAAAAAAGCTTTGTGTCAGATTATGTTTATGTACCATAATACTTATAAAAGAAAATTATATTAGGTCCATTAATGTGACAAGTTAAAATATTTCAAGGCTGGTAAACTACACAGTCATAAGCTACTTAGCAAATTAAGAGGCAAGATTATTTTAATAGCACCCAAAGAATCTGCCAAGGGATATATGCTTCTCCTCATATATAATAAAAGTAACGTAACTTGCACTGACAAGTTGGAGTTATGGCATGTGGTTTCTATTAATAAACTCTGCACCAGCTCTGATGTTACATTTGCCTGCAAATGTCACCGAGTTTCCTGCTGAATGCATTTTTAAAGAAAAAGGTGTTAAACACCAAGATGCTCCTAAAAAACAATATGCAATATGCCACAAGTTGATTTTTCTTCTCTGTAAGGTCATGCCTGCTAATCTAATCCATAATGAAAAAGATGATTCTTGATTGCCTGTAGCCCTATTGACAATTTTACATAATGGCACTATGTATTGTCAGACAATAAGGGACTGTCTGACACACAAAGCACACAAAAAAAGTACAGTTGTGAGTTGAAAACAAAAAAGCTGCAAGAATTTGTAGCTTTATTCTACTGGTGAAAAATATTTGAATGCTAGAGGGTGAGGGGTGCTGTCAAGATGGTGTTTCTTGTCAGAACCAGAATCCCCAGAAAATGATGTGGAATGAACCTTTATCTTCAGTATCTTGACCAATTTTCTAGAAGGCAATTAGTGGGATGATACAGCAGAGGCTTCTAGGGACCATCAAACACTGCTCATTAGGAAGGTCTGTTAGTTCCATGCTCCCTTCTCTTTCTGGTGCAGAAAAGAACAGAGGAACTGCTCTATTTCTAGCCTGACCTTAACTTAGATTAACTGACCAACGAGCCCACGGAAATGTTGTGAGTTTTGGAAAGGGTATGTCGGACAGAGTTTTTGTTTTGGGGGCCAGTAAGCAACTTAGCTGCCTAGTTATCTAAAGAGAAACATTGAAGAAGTGTAATTCGAGCTTGTAGAGAGCAAGAGTATTTTTTTTGCATTGTTTGTACTTGTTTATAAAAATGTGATTGATTTTTTTTAGCACTGTATAAATAAAAGAAGCACTGTTTTTAACTTACAGCTATATTTTTGTTTCTGTTTCCTGAGACCTGCCAATATAAATATCCTTATTAGGGCCTCCTGACCCAGCTGTAAACAGAATCACATAAAGAAATAATGTGTTTTGCACTCAGCCTTCAACTTTGAAAAAATGTACATAACAAATGACGGTGGGATATACTGTATAGTGCTGTTGATAAAATGTCTCATGCAAACAGACATACAAATTACAATCCAAGTGTATAAGAACTTCCAGTTCTTCGAGGAAATCTTAAAATAATGAATGAATTCTGTGACTCTGAATATAAATGCAAGGTTATCCTTCACAGCTACAGCCACCGAGGTGGACTGTGATAAGGTCACTATCCCATGGAGCAAGAGAATTGCCCTGGGAATATCAGAAGAGAAAATATTCCCTGTCTTTTAAGAAGTGTAACAAATCCCTCTTAACATTGTAAGAAGACAAACTCTCTGAGTTGTTTCTCCTATATGTATTTTAATTTATGAACGGCAGCATAACTGGGAAATTCTGTTTATGATAAGGACGATCTAAGGATGATTAATTGTACAGCCGTCAGAATAGTACTGCTTAAAACTGAACACAGTGTTATAATACAGTCGAGCCTGTAGGATAGAGGATAGACACAAACACTTCCAATGGCAGATTAAAATGTCAGAGAATAAACACCGAAATATAAAGAAGAATAAAGCATCAGATCCTTATGTCTGAACTGTGACCTAATTCAATTGTGTACAATAGTATTTTCATGTTTCTATGTTGCTTCATCTGGAAGATATAATTTTTGTGTTATCTCTTTCTAAGTTGAAACTTTAACAGAGACGTCTGAATGATGCAGTCTCCTCACTAGCTTATTGTTCTTAATATTTCATTGCATGATGCACTGTCATTGATTTAATGTGTTTAATGTTTGTTATAAGTTGTTAATTATATCAGCCTTCACTCATTTCCAAAATTTGTAGTTCAGTAATAATAAATAATTATACTGTAAATAAATATTATGCTGATATATGATCTATTTTGCTTTGTGATCATTAGTAAAAGTTTGGAAATATGTACCCCTTTCTCCAAACCCTAAGTCAATGCAGAGCAATCTCAGCATATTAGTGACAAATCAGTGTTACTAGCTTGTCAGCTTGATTGACTGTGTAGCGATGCAGTCACATAGTTCCTGGGTTTAGATGGAAATGTTAGAGATAATCTAAAAATAAAAGTAGGAATTCAGTTGTGATCAGACCACCTCATCTCTTTTTTTGACAGGCAGACATCACCTCTTAAGGTCTGAGGAGAGTCTGAGCTGTGTGGCAGCAATGAAGTCTGGATATTCACTGCTGTTTCACAGAAGAGTATTCATTTTCAGACACATTTCTCTGAGGCCATAAATAACCCATTTCTATTCATTAAATTGTATTACAGTAGATTTTTGCTGTCATGACTCTAAAACTGGAATAGTATCTGATTATTGTGTAATATACTTATTTTAAGAGTTTTTGTACAAGTTAAATAATTACAAGTGTCCCGAGCATATTTCTTTCATTTTAAAAGTATTTTCTCTAAAAATATAATGTATTGTATTATGCTTACAGTATACTAGATTAAAACTAGATTCCATGTTTCAGCCTAGCCAGCAGCCATATCACCCTGCAACTCACAACTGGCAACCCACTGAAGCTCACCAGGTGTGAGCCTGGTCAGTACCTGGATGGGAGACCTCCTGGGAAACACTAAGGTTGCTGCTGGAAGAGGTGTTAGTGGTGTTAGGGGGCTCTCACCCTGCAGTCCATGTGGGTCCTAATACCCCAGTATAGTGACAGGGACAATATACTGTAAACAGGCGCTGTCCTTCGGATGAGATGTAAAACCGAGGTCTCTCTCTGTGGTCATTAAAAATCCCAGGGCGCTTACCAATCATGGCCTCCTAATAATCCCCCTCTATGAATTGGCTTCATTACTCTGCTCTCCTCCCCACTGATTGCTGATGTGTGGTGAGTGTTCTGGTGCACTATGGCTGCCGTTGCATCATCCAGGTGGATGCTGCACATTGGTGGTGGTGGAGGGGGGATCCTGTTATCTGTAAAGCGCTTTGAATGGAATGTCCAGAAAAGTGCTATATAAGTGTAAGCAATTATTATTATTATTAGCCTAAAAGGTTATACTATATATAATTTGGAAACTTTCATGAAGGGTGCATGTTGTATTTTGTAGATTGTATATATACAGTAAATGTATATTGTATGTAAGAAATTAATGGTAGGCAATTATAGGCTTGCTTTTGTTAAGTATACTAATGTCATTATGGACAGCCAAGCCTGAATGGGCTTCATTTTTTAATTGCATTTGTGTGCAAACAACCTTCCTTTGAGGAGTTACATTGCACTAGTTTAATCAGTCATTACAGGATAATCTGATCTCATCCTCATCTTTAATTTGTCCAGGCACAGATATTTAGAAAATCAGTATTTAAAATGTGCCAGATTACTTTCTCCTAAAATGTGTGCTATGAAGCACGGTTTTTCAAATGTTTAGGAAATTCCGTTCCAATTAACATTTAGTTAATTTAGTGCTGGTTTAAAAGAGACATGGTCTCACTGGATATAATTAGCTGACTGAATCTTACATTTCTCTAAATACTAAAATTTCTCTAAAATTTCTCTGTGCTACTAAAGCATGGAATGAATTCACATGCACACAGTTTTGTTAAGAGAATTAGCATCTTATTGTTTTAAAAAATGGATGAGTTTGTATGATTGAAATGAACAAACTTAACTTCTGTGTACAAAGGTGCAAGCTGTTTCATGGTTATGTGATATGCTGTAATAAGCAAGTAGAATAGCTTCTCCATTTATTAATGGCACACAGTTCTTCAGTCTAGTTCATTTAAAACAATTCCTGCATGCAAATTTAAGTAAATATAGTTACTTATTTTCTAAAGGAAAAATGTCTTTTGTGATTTTACTGTATGGAAGTCCCAAAAACAGCATGCTTATTTAGTGATATTTTAAAGTCAGGGATGTTCAGTACGGGTCCTGGAGGACCAGCATGTCACCAGATGTTTAAGTTCTCTTTAAAGCAACAACGTATTAAAAGCTGGGAGAAGCTGTTAAATGTTTCCAATTAGGCCATCTACAGTAACTGCTGTAGCTGGTTTAGCTCATTAAGAGCTGAGCTGAAATGAAAACCGGCAAACAGACCAGCCCATTGGGACCAGGATTGGATATACAGTACAGTACACATCTTCAGCTGTTTGACAAGTAAAATCTCCCTAACCTCTAACTAGGAGACTGCAGGTTTGAATCCAGTATAGTCAGCTGAGCATCTTCAATTTCCTCTGTAGGAGTAACCTTTACTGTTGCCACCAATGGAGGTCTAGTCCCTGCTGATACAATGACCACTCTATTTATGAGTCAAAACTGCAGCATGCATTTCTGATGACATACAGTAAATCATAAGGATTACCCAATATCTTCCTGTACAGCGTCATTTCTGTTGATTTCATGAACAAACGTTGGTAACTAAATCCATTGTCATATCAAATTCCAACTTCTTTGTAGACCTTCAACGCTCAAGATTCTAAAGATATGCCAAAATTTGACATCTGTGAACTGAATGGAGAGGGAAATCATACATTTGTTAATGACTGTTGAAAAGCAATTTACCTGAATGTGGAACTTTACCGAATCGGTAATAAAATGTAAATTCCTAAGTTGTAGGTTGTACTTTAATGGGAATGTTTTGGTAGGGCTACAGAAAATTAGTTTAAAGGATTAGATATATGACTAGCAGAAAACAAAAAGTGCAATCCTTTAATACCAGTCAGAAACACTGCATCAGTACCTCACACTTTAATTAAAGTGGTTGATAAGTACGGTAAATGATCTATATGCCCTACATTGTTCTTTTGTACAAAATGCAAATTCTATACATTAAGAAAGTACAGTATGTGTAAGCCAAAAAAAAAATCAAATTAGCTAACATTTCTATTTATTAAGCCTTTATGTCTTTTAGAAGGCATAGTGATGCCAGACTCACCCATAGAGCATCACATTGATAATCATTTCAATGAATTTCTAGCAACTATTATAATCAGAGACCATTACTGGGAACAGTCAACCTTCCCATGATTTCATCTATTCTCAGTGACCATGTTTTGCGGCTCAATCTGTTGTAAGATATTAAGAAATCAAATCAGGGCATTCAGTCTAGTTAAACCATTCATTGTTACCTCGCTGTTGAAATCTATCATGTCATCCACATGACAGCGGGGCTCTGCCCTTTTCCATGTATTATTGATCACTGTTAGAGGAGAATCATCCTGCAAATGTCAGAAAGAAATGAACTCCTGCCTTTGCCGTCTGTTAAAACTTACACTCACCACTCTTGGGAAGGATAAAAAGAGCTGAAAACGTTATTAACTGAAAGAGAAAAAGTTCTTCAACAGCAAAAAGCTGTTTAATTTATGTCTTCAAAAAATATTACAAAACACAGAGCCCTGTTAACATCTGCAGTGTCTCAGAAGTAGTATTTTTTTTCAGTTTAACAATAGGTACAGTATATGCAACATACTATAGATAACATGACACTCCACTTCACAGATAGATGACAATATAAAATGGAAATAAAGGTTATTAGCATGCTGAAACTCAAGTATTTGCCATTAAGCCTAAAAATACTGAAATGTTTTCAAAAATGCATATTGTAACGCTTACGGCCAACAGGCACTGTGTAAGAGCCGGCTTACCAGAGCAGGTGACGTCTCCGCCCTTCCCAGTAATAGCAGGACCACAGCCCCTGGGCTGTGGAGAGATCTCTCTTTGGCTCACCGGGCTGGGTCCTTGCTGAGCAACGTGGGAGTCCTGGGTTTGACCCCCTGATGGTGGGGGGCTGACCTAATGCAGCAAGGGCACCCACCTGAGCCCCTGTTGCATTACAATATTCTACAAAAACAGTTCATTCACAAAGGCAGAAGATGTGTTTTCTTCATTTCTGAAAATTGAGAAATTTGGGGATTAAGAAAGATCCATCCCATGAATCTTGATAAAACATTAAGAGATTGTCCTTAATAAGATAAAAAAAAGATTGCACACTTGTGATTTGTAAAGCATTCCAAGACTGATTCCAAGTCAGTTTAAACTGTAACGTCCTTGGTGAGTACCTGCTCATTCTGTTTGGTTATGATTAGAGGCCTTTTTTAGGTTTACTAACTAAGCTTGTGATTATGTACTGTACACAGGCAAGTTCACATATTAGAGAACATACAATATTATCTTCGGACTATTACCTTGAATATTTTGCATTATGTCTTGTACCCAATCTGTGCAAGCTATATACAATACAGTATATTTATGACTCTTTGCAAATGATAAAATACCATGCAAAGCTTTTGGTTTCCACATAATCATCACTTAAATCAGTAGAGCTAAGAAATGCCTGCAATTTGAAAAATACAACTGCAATGATCCATGTGAGTAAGATGTGCATTTTACGATCTCTGGAACTTCTAACTGTGTTCTGCAAGGGTTCAATTAATGTTACTGTAGGTGTTTTTTTTTTTTTTTTGGTGATCTTAAACTTTACTTGGGTTGCACACAACAGTACCATAATTCATAGTAACAATAGCATCCCTGGGATTTCTTTCTCCCTTTCATTCTCTATCTCAGTGATGGTAAAGGTAATAAAAGCCATTGCACACATCTTGACATTAATGTTTTCCTTTAGCTACAAGCAGACGATATCATTAGGCTGACTCCTGAGTAGAATTATAAATCTCTTCTTCTTGCTGTCTGCTTGGGAAATGTACCCCTGCTTTGAGACTCTGGCTTTGCATTATGCATCAGCCTCCAATTTTAATATACATCACCTCGCATACCCTACTGACTCCAAACATATGACTGTGAGGAATCATGTTATTGAAAGTGCTTTGAAGTATGTTAGTCAAGCTGTGAAAAAGAATAGGAGTAGCACAAAAATACCATTTTCACCAGTTGTGAAAAGAAGCTTTGATAGTAATAAAATAACAACATACTGTACAAACTAGTGATGCATTAAAGCTCTTTCATCTTTTCATGATTACACTCAAATTTTATAACTTTCAAAGAGTTTTGTTGTTCTTTAAAGAGACAATATATTTGTTTTATATATATCTTCTCTAAAAATGAGAGATTTCTCATGTAATCTGTTTACAGACAATATTAACAGATATAAATAATAATCTCCAAAACATAGAAGTACCTATTAACTTGAAAAGAACATTTTTAATGGAAGAGTACCTTTTAATAGATTCTGTAAAATAAGATACAATAACTTTACTGGCCATATACAATTTCTTGTATTAGGAATTTGTCTTTTCACATGGCCCAACTTGCTCTCCATGAGGCACACAGATACAGACAGGGAAAGCAGCTTGGGGTCAGAGCACAGGGTCAGCCATTTATACTGTATAGCACCCCTGGAGCAGTTGGGGGGACCTTGCTCAGGGGCCCAACAGAGTAGGACTCCTCTGCCAGCCACAGGATATGAACCAGCAGCCTTCCAGCCACAAAGCCACCACACCACCCCAGAAGGATTAATCACCACTATATAACCATGTTACTAATTAAATATATCACATCATTCAAAACCAATGCCTGGCTTTATCAGTATATTCCATTTCTAATGCAATGCTAAGTTGTTTCAGTTCTTTTCTTGTAGATCTGACACAGAGAAAAAAGGCTATTGAGTAGTGTTTCTTAAAAATATCCTGCCCTTTACTCTTGTGGCTTTCTTTTAGTGAATGATTAAGGAAATGGAAGTATTTGACTAGGATCAGTTAATGTTTGCAATAAAGCTCTGTGCTATCTGATTGTCATGTAAATAACTGCAGACAATGCCATCTTGATGGATTCTGAACATGAATCTTCTAACAGCCTGTGCCAGCATTTTGACAATATCTCTACTTAAAAAATGTTAATTTTTGTCTTTTGCAAATCCACCACCATAAAAGTGTCTTAGAGCCAATGCATTCTGCAACCATTACTCCTTCATAGATAAGAACTTTGAAAAAGAAGAACATCTGCAGTTCATTTACAGATGCATCCATTCAAAACGAGCTGGGTACACTGTGGTACAACACGGTGGGCATGTCGCATCAAAACACAATTTACCGCATGCAAATGAGATTATGTTAATAGTATCCGGAATCACCTTGGAAAACCGGCAGGTGGAGCTAACAAAGCTTAACCTCTCATGTACAGCATTTGAGCTGTCGCCAGAAAACACCCAGTTCTGAATCCCGATCACTGCTGAGGGACAATCTTTATTCAATTAAGAATTTAAGTTGTATACTCTTTAGACTTTTAAATTTAAACTGTGTATTACAGCATTAAAAAGTTGGTATATTTTATGAAAGCAAGATTGCTCAGTTGGACAAAAGTACACAATCTACCACCTTTATCATAAATATTTTAATTATGCAGAAATATTTTATGCATCAAAGATATTACTAATAGTATTAATAATGAATGACCTTGAACACGCTGTAAACTCAAAGTATTACTCTGGTCCACTGAATCTCCGATTCACCATGCCTTTCACATGCTCACAATCGCTATTAATTTAGGAACATAAACATATTATGTAAACGGTGCTGTATATGGCAGGTATTGGTAGTTTAAAGAAAAAATACACACCAGTGTGTTCCATTTCTCCCTAAACATTTTAAGCATCAAAGTCTTACATGTGGTTATTTTGGAAACATTTTTACATGCTCCTTCTGACCATTTTACTGTACATTTATATACTTTGTGAGAAAAGTGATAGGTTTAAGCTTTTCTGCGAATACGCTCATTATCGGAGTAAACAAAAGCATACTTTTAGAATTTGATTAATAGGGAATATAGTATGGAATCGCATATCTAAAGAAATTATTAACGATATAATTATAATCATGCAGTGTAGCACAAACAGTAGTATAAGACTCTATTGATATGTGTATGGTTGTTTCACTACTTGATATGTCACTGTGTTGGTGGTGTGATGGCTTAAGTAACTAACTTATAAGGCTGAGGGTGGGTGTTCCAATCCAGCTATTGCCGTGAGTTTTCTTTTAACAAACAAACATTTCTTTGAAAAACTAAAATAGCAAATATTATGGACACTATATTGACATTTTTTTATATTTCTAAATATCACAACATGTTCGTACTGTATGTACACAGCGGTACCGCAGGGTGTAGGGCGCAAACCCATGTGAGCCCGAAAGTCCTCCATTAATGTAGCGAATTCGCCTGGCGCTCCAGCTGAAGAGCGCCCAGCTGGGGTATGCGGTGAGGTGCAGGACGGGAATTAGGAAACCAGCTGACCAGTGCAGCTGACCCACTGTGAAACAGGCGTACAGTCTGGAGAGATTGTCTGTTTTCATGTAAATAGTTCCATGGGAGAGTTCTCCCACATGTAAGACTTTGATGCTTAAAATGTTTAGGGAGAAATGGAATACTGGTGTATATTTTTTCATATACAGTACAGTTTACATCATATGTTTATGTTCCTAAATTAATATGATTTACAGTATGACCTTCAAATGCTTTATGCTCCTCTTCTTTCTATGCTCAGCTACTACAATTTCCCTTTAGTTGTAAAATTCTATATAAATATTCAATACTAAGCGGATTAAAATGTGCACAGTAAAGAGATTAAATGATTAAATCTTTTCACTACCGATCAATGCACCACGAGTGCCCCTGTTGGTCATTTTCGCCAGCCAATCACGTACCGCAGTACGCCACAGTGGCTTGTGGGTAGTTGGGTGCGGTACAGGTTTGTACCACGAAGTTTGAATTGCTGTATCTGTAACTTATTAAATCACTGTAGAAATACTGTATGTTTCTAATGTTTAATACAGAATAAAAATATCTACTGTACAGTATATACCGTATTTGCCTCTAGAAATTTACCAAGTATTTAATTTTGCATGATAACCTATTTTCTAATAATCTGTAAATCATTTCCCTTAAAATACCTTACTTGCTGAAATAACCTTGAATAACTCTGACCTCACCAAAAAAAATCTTTAAAAACTAAATCTCAAAATTTTATATCCACATTACTGTTTGAATCCCAGGATCTAACTCAATGCTAATGAACAAATACTAAGGTACGAACACTTACAGTGTAGGTCATTTTAATTTATTTCCAGCAGGTGAAGCACAGATCCTCGCAGGTCTAATTTGTTTTTACAGGTTTTAACAGTAAAGTGGGATTTGGGAGATTCTGACTTTTTGACACTTAATGGACATCATTTTAAAGTGCACTTACTGTATGATGGATAGATACTGTTATTGTTTGTGCAGACATTAAACTCTGCTTTGACAGATTACAAAGAGGAGATAGTGGATACCAACATTTTTTTTTTGAAGGTTTATTTTCTGGGGTAGCTGAGCCATAGTTCACTGTGTAATGTGACACTACTTGTTGCTGCTTTCAGTCTTTTCGTAGACGATATAACATCTAGTACATTTATTTCTGTAATCCTTATTACAGTACCAAGCAAATCTTGAAGCACAGCTTAAATCATTGCACAATGGCTCATTTAATGACCCAGGTCTAAATATCTTAAAATATGTGCTCTACATACAGTATACTTTACATTATACTGTTTATTTCATACATCTAGCTTCTTCCTAGATGATGACTAAGCTTGCATGTTGTAAATGTTCTATCTTTGATGTAGTAATTGGCATTATTGTGTTTATTTTATATCCCACCATATAGAACATTCATATTCTGTTTCTACAGGTTTGAGACCAGCTAGAGTTTCTATACCCCTGCTGCTAGCTTGCTGAGCCTTCAATTAACATCTGCCAAGTTTCCACCTCCAATTTCCATCATAGCCTGATTATTTATTTGACATTTAAAAAAGAAACCAGCTTATCACAGCTAACAATCATATTATAGACTAAAGTGTCCTTGAACTGTCAATATACCTGAACTGTCTACTTCAGTAGTAGATTGCTATTTGGGCACCCCTATATACTGTAATCTAATTTATGAATTAGTGATGTTGATTTCCTTCTACGGTACAGACGTTAACATTTTCACATGAAATACAGTATGCAACACTTTCACTGAGCCTGAGCAACCGCAAGAAGTATATGAGTAAATATGGAAAATAACCAAATTAAAATAAAATAAAAATAATAATAATCAAATGTTGCTTTCTTAGCTTCTTAATAAGGCCTAAACATCCAGAGGCTTGTATACAGTATATAAGGTATTTGTACAACTGTATACAATTTCTTCCCATAAATGTGGTATCCATTGATATCCCCAGAAAAAAATAATCATATTTTATTTTTAGTTTATTGATTCATTCTTTCTTTAAAAAACCATCAGAAATTGTCATGCTTGGCATGCTATACACATCTGATCACTGTACCATATACAGTATGATATCAATATTCCCTATACACATCTTTTTAAATCCTCATTCCATTAATTACATTGATATATTCATAGTACTCAATTTAGAAAAGAATTAGACCTCTACAGTAGGGATCCCCTATACACATCTATTTAAATCCTTATTCCATTAATTACATTGCAATATTCACAGTGCTTAATTTAGAGAAGGATCAGAACCCAGTCCAATCAATATACCAATTATTTTCTATTTAAAACTGAGATTTCCTATTCAAATCCTGAAGACCTGACAGCATTTTCAAAAGTACACCAAAAAAATTAATTCATATTAAGTCTTTAGGAAAAGCTGTAATCTTCATTAAAGCACCAGTGATCTGAGTGACTCTGTAGAAAATACATTTAGCTAACCATGAAGACATCATTAAAGTCCAAGTTTTTGCACTTACTTATTTTTAATGGCTTGCGATTAAAAAGTTGGATTGAATCGTTTCAGTCCTTTGTTGACAGGTTGCCATCAACTGGCTTTAATGTCATCCCAAAACACTGGAGAGATCTTAAAAGTCTAAGGAATCTAATTTAATTGCATATATTTCAAATAAAATTCCATTAAAAATGCACAAGTGCAGAAACATAGTTTGATCCTTTAATGTAGCAAACACTTTGAAGTATCTTTATTTAAGAAGACAGAATCACTGATGGGCTCATGCTTAAATACTTTCAAAAACAATGCATGTGCTTTAAGAAACAAAATACCATGTCACTAAAATATATTTTGTAGAACAGCACCCAACTCTATGGGCATATATGCAAGTTTTGTATGTAAAAACAGTTTAATGAAACAGGGTTTTGTAATGAGTTTGAGTTGTGAAACATTTTATTATGAATGTTATTCATTAGCATGTTAAATGAAACCACAGAAATCTATTAGTCCCATGGAGAGATAACATTGCATTTCAATAATAATAATAATCATAATCGTAATAATAAACTTTCTTTTATATTGCGCCTTTAAATATGGCTTCTCAAAGTGCTTTACAGAATGCTAACAACAATTAAAAAAATACGACATACAGTATGCACAATGAGAATACACAATGAGAGGAGACAGTAGATGGTGGTACTTAATAGGTGTATGAGTAGAGGGATAAAGAACAAAACCAGGTAAGTAAAGGCTCTTCTAAAGAAGGTTTTGAGTCTAGATTTGAAGGACTTTAGAGAAGGGGACTCTCTGATATCCTTGGGGAGAAAGTTTCAGAGCACTGGGGCATAACAGGAGAAGGCCCTGTCACCGGTAGAGTATGGAAGGGCTTGGGGGACAGACAGGAGACCAGAATTAGAAAAGCGAAGTTTGCGAGGTGGGGAGTAGGACGACAGTAACTTAGACAGGTACTGAGGTGCGAAGCCATCCAGAGCCTTGTAGATGAGCATGAGGATTTTGAAGTCCACATGAAACTTGACAGGAAGCCAGTGCAAGGACTCTAGGATAGGAGTAATGTGATCACTTGCGCAAGACCTGGTCAGAGATTAGATAACATTGCATTTGCTGTTACATCTCAATAATTGCTTCACACTTTAGCATCAGAAATACAGTATGAGCTAATAAAGAGTAATATTATGTAACATTCCACATACTGTACTGTATACTGTATATTTTAAATACTCAATTCTCAATGCATCGTCCTCCGCTGAAAAAAGAGATAAAGAGAATAAAAATATATTTTTTAAATGAGTACGCAGAAAAGGCAGTAGGAGGATTGCATTCATTTGCTATCTGCATAATAATTGCATCATACAATTAGCAAAGCATCATAGAGAGGGTTTTATCACTATTTTAAATTAAATTTACAATAAATAATAACCACATCTTATTTCAAAAGTAAAAGTTAATATCCATTTCACAGGTCAAATGATTCTTCAACCAACCCTTAAAATGATTTTAGATAATAAATGAGTAATTAACATATTTTTCACAAAATAAACATACTGGTGACTAGTATGGAACTTCCAAATGCTCCATTTATAGAAATAAGAATTTCACAAAATGGAAAGCGAGGTCAGCTTTATACAGAGTGAAAAAATCACTCTGTTAAATTTGTTTTAATAAACACACAAAAATAAATAAAACGTAATGCAACTCCTACCTGTTTTGTCTAAATTTGTTTTTGGTGACAGATTCGACAGTAGCTTGCTTGTAGCAAGCTAGGCAGTCACCTAATAATGGAGGTGTCTGAGTAATCTTTTTCAAAACTTCAGTATCTGTACTTGACAAAAGTACTGTAGCTTGAAGAAATTAAAAACCTTCACTTGCTCCCTTGGAATGGATTCATTGAACTACAACTGCAAAACTCTAAGGCTAACTTGTAAATAATAGCCCTGCATTACTAGATGATGAATGTAATCAAACAATTGGAGAAAAAAACTATTGTTCTGGTATTCTCTTATGTGTTTGTGAAGTATATTGATATATAAAACCATAAATAAAACTGAAGGTAGACCCTTGGGGGCACGTTCTGTAGGATATGTTAGAAGGTGGTTTTCTATTTTAAGATGCATTCACTACTTTGGTGTTCAGATTAAAAGATGTAACATTAATGGGAGGCTGTAACATTATTGTTTTCAATATGAAAACGTTGAGCCATTGCTCTTTTCTTTTTTTGTCCCATATGGATATACTATAACTGCACATTATTAATAAACCACCTTGTCAGATATTAATATTACTATAACTTTCACAGTGTGTTTCAACACATCAGTTTATTAACAGAAAAATATCAAAAACAGGAGACACACCTGAAAGGCTCTGGTTAATGTACAGTAATAACCAGTTGGTCTCAAAGGCTCCACAGCCAAAATGTTGTGTTTTCTTTCTTCTCTTTTCAACATGGAATAAACCTATTACTTGTTCCTTTATCAAACAATAATACTCAATTTGAAGGCAAAAACAACAATGAACATTAGGCCTTAAAAACAAAGAGACCCAAATACATTTTCACAATATACTTTACCAGCAACATTTAACAGTAGGAAGACAATTATTCTCATCATTATGCAGTTTCTCAGTACAAACAGTCTATAGTGCTTAAAGGATCTGGGTGGTTCTTTTGGAATCACAGGTGATGTTTTTGCTAGACTTGCTACAGCTCAATTACATCTGCTTTTAATATTGATGTTTCAGAATCTCCTCTTTATATGTTCTGCGATAGAAGCTATAAGCCAAGGGTTTTCTATTCTCATCCCAAACTAGACCAAGTATTGTGTACTCTGCTCATCTTCTTTGTCTTTCTGCTAAAGTAGGACCCTATTTTTTTTGTGCACAGGAAAACCAGGACCCCAGTCAGAAATAAAACAATAAAGCCTCTGCTTTAGTAAAATGTGTTCAGATAATGTCTATTTTAGTCACCCTCTGTCTGTTTGGAGCTTGTGAACACTATGTCTTTACAGTATGTGTTTTTACTGGTGCTGTGGTTTCCTCCTTCTTCTCAGATATGCAGTATGATTTTGATAGTCTAATTGGCTATACAAATATTTTTCTTTCTCCACAGCCATGCAATGGACTACTGTCATGTTGAGAAGGAGCATTACTGAATATGCTCTGAGTCTTACCCAGGATGTTCCAGATATGTTTTAAACATTTAAAGATGTGCATACAGTAATCTAAACTCCTGAGGTGATTCTTATTTGATTTTCACATTTCTGCCTAATCCATCATATACTATGGTGGGGCTCCTGAAATATAATGACTGGCACATGTCACCCAGGTGTTTGCTTCATTTGAGCGGTGAACGAAGTGTATGCACCTCTCTTAAAAATTAAATTGCTTCTGCCCTAAAGTGCTGCTGCTTCATTCTGAGACAGCTACAATACCTGAGGCCCTTAAATACAAGATAAGATGTTTGAGAACAACGAGATGCAAAGATTCACAGAATCTGATGTGTTCTACTCAAATATGGAAAATTGAGAAGGTAATGTGTTTTGGCTTATTCATTCCAACTGACTTTTTTTGTGCAATGAGATAACGGCAATTAGGTGATCCTATATTCTCTTTTATTCCTGCAAATTAGATTACTTCCAATTTTAATTAGAAACCAAGGAGAAGTGCATATGCTTGATGAGTTGGCTTGTTGTTATCGGTGAATTAGAAGCCCGTTCTCTGGATACTACTCTGGTTATCAGTGTTCCATCAACAGGGTTTTGGCTGTCAAACACATAGTACTATCTTCAATTCTACTGAGGTTACAAAGGGAAAATAAGTGTGAAATGAGATATTCTGTCTCCAGTGAAAGGATGAAATGCCTGACTAACCCAATAGTGCTAGGCATCCAAGAGGCAGGAGAAAAAATACTAAGTACTTGATAGCTCTGACAGATCCTTATTGAACTGGTTGGTATAACAAGAAGCAGAAGGCTAATGAATATTATTCTGATATTTGTAATGATATCAACTAAATTAAAATTTATAACCGGAATTTCATTTACCAGCATACAGTATATCCACTTAACAACCTAATAATAACATATTAAACAAGTCCTATAGGAATACTTCCCAGAGTAGTGAAGAGTCTTTATGCTAGCTGTTACATAGAAATCAACAACAAAACAATATATCTTAAGTTCCATGTTTACATTTTATTCCTATGACATTTGCTAGCTTAACTTAATCATTAATAATTAAGACATTATATGAAGTATTTCCTAACCCCAGCAATAAACCCATATACTGTACCTGTGATAGCTATGAAAATCAATATGATAATTTATTTATTATTTAGTTACAGTAAATGCATAAGTAATACAGTTCATTTGAAATCATCTTATTTTGCCAACTGAATGACAAATCATTTTTACCAACAGGTTTTAAAGTATGCCCTGCTGAGAGTGGCTTTTGAGTCAAAAACTAGTTTGAGTGAACAACTTTTTTCTAGCCCCTGACAATCATTAGCTCATTCCAACAAAAGAAAAAGCTAAAAGAAAGGTGACCTTTATAGTACCATATATAATATATTGGAGGGTTAGTAATGCTGTATTTTCTGAACAGCATACAGACATGCATGATGACACACTCATAACATTAAGCCCACTGTACTTTATTGCAGTTTTAGACAGAGAAATAAACATATGAAGCTCCTGAAATTGTATAGCAGAGTCTTTTGTCACATTAGATTTAAACCCATGCTTGGCATGGTAATCATAAAACCGCAGAACCACCATTTATTTTGATGATATCTGGATTATTGCCATTTAGTGCATGGCCTTATATTTTCATCCAGTGCTTAATTAATACAGAAATACCACACCACGTGTGCTTTGTAAAGATGTGTTGAGTTGTGCCCTTTTTTGGCTAATAAAATAGACCTATCATTATTGATAGAAGCCCCCTTTCCATTTTCTTTATTTTGGTGAGGATTTCCTCCTAGATGTGAATTGGAGTCATTTTATGAATCTGTTATAGCAAAAACAGGTGATTATATGCATTATTTTGGCTGCCTTTCTCATTAGTGGAGTCCAAAGGCTGCCAAAAGCATCCTTGCATTTAGACAGAGCTGATGATATCGTTTCCATCTGGCATATGCAGGAGGACTTTAGTGGAATACAAATGACCTTGCACAGAAGCTGAGTAAGAGCTCCAAAAATTTTTGACCTAGAAACGTCAGATGTGAAATGGATTGATTATCCAACCTATTCTAAAGAAATGGCCTTGAAAAAAATGACACCTCATCAACAATTCTTTACACACTACTTTCTAAATATAACAGTGGGGCTATTATAGCAACAATCCAAAGTTCAACAATTTGTGAGGCTAATGCTTGCATTATGTCAAGTCATAATGTAAAACAGTTTAGCTACATCAAACCCAGTAGAAAGTTATCCACAACACAAAATTCTAACACTTTTTGACAAATTTGTCAACTTTGAAGGCTTCCTTGGAGAAAAAAGGTCAGCATTTTATACCCTGGAACTCAATTCTTTCTTATCTCCCAAAGTGGGAGTTATTTTTAAGGTAGAGTAAATGAGACACAGCTGTGGCTGTCAGTAGTGGATATGTTCAGGTGTTTTAAGAGATCTCCCTTTAATCAAGGATCCTTCAGAACTATAGAAAATGACAACTGATGTTACAGTACATGCTTGTGTCTGCTCTGTATGGTGTTAGTTTGTCGTATGCATGCATGCTGTCCCTTTGTGTAAGGCTCACAAGCTTAATCTGAAGGGATCCTGTACTTTCCTGTTTTTAACATTAATATCCACTCAGCTGAAAGGCTAATCCACAGAGAAATTGGTGAAGAATGTTAAAATGAAGATTACATGTTAGCATAATCCATTATTGTACTCTAGAAGACCTTTGAATCTTCCAAATCTGATCCTCTGAACCTCTAAGAAGCCCTGAATCACAAAACTTATCTCAAGAGGCACCCAAGTGAACAGCAAGTAAAATCTTCTCAAAATCAATTTTGAGAATAAATAAAGTATTTATTCTTCCAATTATGTCAGTCTCAGGAAGAATGAATGTGGTTAGAATTACCTTCAAATCACAGTCCATGAAAGCTGAAGCTTGTGACGAATTGGTAAGCATCTACAAGGGAACACCAAAACATGACAAGTATTTAGCTGAAACAAAACACATTAGATTTGTGTGTGCTTTAGGAAACAGGATGTTGCCATGTGAAACATAACATTACCTTTGATTAAGTGGAGCACAACTTAAACACTGCACTGTTGTTGTTTTAGAAGACCCTCAAGTTACTTTAAATTGTTTATTAGCTGAGACCACTTTTTCAATGTGGTCTTTAGGTTCTAAGGATGCTTGATGGAAGCATGAGTGAGACATTTAGGTGGTATAAGGAATAGAAATGAAAACCAGTAGTGGAGAAGAATTAAAATTAATTTTAACTTGAATGTTCATCATGCATTTATTCAGAACTGAAAAAAATAAATTCTAAGAGGCATTAAAAATGAGCATTAAAACCATTAACATCTGTGGCTTGTTTAATGTTTCTCCATATACGCATATCTTGATTTCTTGATTAAATATCTACAGTCAATATTGCTAATATATCGAGCACTTAAGGAATTGTTATTAATGGTGGTAAATTTAAACAAGAAAACAGAATGTTTAGGAAAAACAGAAGGTCATATAGCTGTGGCCAACGAGAAAAAATATGCTATTGGAAAAGAAGTAAGGTTTGATCACAGCCCCCCAAAAACTCAATAAAACTAACTAAAAAGAATAAAAAATATATAGTCTCTTTTCAATCAGAGAAATAGGAATTCACATTTTTTTCTGACCAAATTTGGGTTCACCAATTGTCATCATAACTATTAGAAAAACTGTCCAAAACCAGGGGGGTTGGAAATTATGTTAATGTAACACTGTTGAGTCAACCATGTCGTCCTTCTGTAGCAGAGGTAGTACTGACTGAAGGGCTGGTGACCCTGGTCTCTCCCAGGCAGCCACCAAGGCGTCAGTATATAATTAATTTATTTCTTTAATAAACCTTTTCAAAGGGAAATAATCACTTACTGTAGATATTCTTTAAAAATGAAATAGATACTACATTTAGCTACAGGGGAAACTACTAGCTACTAGAATACAGTAGCTAGTATAGACTGTCTGGCTCGTAGCACTGCTTGGCCAGTTGTGGGCTGGTACATGGTGAATCCCAGTCACAGTCAACTAATGACATAGACAGGGTTCAGATTGCCGAGATAGATCTAGAATATGGGGCTGAGCCTGTAAGCAAATGGATCCTTTTTCTGGATGAAACATGAAGTCATCTCTTGATGCCTTTTAGTTTACTCCAACAATAGCTCCATATCCCTAGATATTTAAAGAATCTATTATGGCAAATCCTCTGTGAACACTGTAAACATTTAAGAGGTTCATTATGAACATGAATAAGATTAAGAAGCACTGAGATTAAGAAAATATATAAGATAAAAATAAGGTAATATATGCCATTAAGATACAGAGGATATATTTACCTAGTAATTTAAGGATGGTAAATATTTATATTTAGAAAGTCTACAATTTGCCACAAATTCAGGAATCCAGTCAGGACAGTTAGCACAGGACATCAGAAATAAGTGGAAAGTACAGTATTTGGCCAATCTATCTCATATGGTTTATGCATAGTGAGCCAGTGATCTTTGACAGAGCAAGTAATTAACATTGCTGTACTGACAAGACAGGATGCAATATATAGTGTGGTACACTTGAGTGTCAATGTTCTTTGCTTCATTCTGTAGTGCATGTGTTACAAGGAAAGGTGCAGCACTTCTGAATTAATTCAAGTGGTTCAATGATAGGTCAGAGGTTCGCCTATCCTCCAAACTCACTGTTCTCTCAGAAAAAACTCATACTGTACTAAATACAGAAAATAAAAGATTGTACCATGCAATTACACTATGCTTCAGAATCAGTGAAACAAAAGTTGACAAATGAGCGATTATTAAATGGCTGTTTTCCAGCTGTGCTTCCAGCAGATTTCAAGAGTGTTTAGAATAAAGCATGAAAAGCAGAAGATCCAATTAGTGCATACAATATTTGTTAAAAAACAGTTAAAGACATTTATTTTCATGTTTTTGTGTTATTGATTTCATTCTGTTGCATTGCATTCTGAATTTGTTTATGCTTGATGCTTTTACATGTAGGTCCAGTAGAGACAGCTGATGGAGTGGGCATCGTAAACCTCAGTGCAAAAATAAGTCATAGGACAGCAGCAAAGTGCAGCACAGAGACAAGATAATAGTGCATCACTAATGGGTTTTATGATGCTAATTTGCTTCCCATGCATCTGCTACTGATCATCCTCAAGAAGACTATTTAGATGATACACATAATGGGAGATTTAGTATGGTGGAAACTTTGAGAGAGAAACGATAAAAAAATCACAAGGACACAACAAAATACGCAGTAAGCAAGAACCTATAGATAGTAATATGTGAATGTTATACATACTCCTCCTGAAAAGAGCTAAATATTACTTTTTGGTTAAATGTTTAAAAGCGACAAACATCATACGTGTAGTTCAGTGAAGCCTACTGTATTTGCTTCAATCATTTTTACAGCACGGCAAGTGAATGTGGCACAAGCTGCTTTCAAATTGAATTCCCTGATTTATTGTTTATTTCTAAAAAGTATGTACTGTAAGATTCGAGAGTGATGCAACTCATCTGAGGACATTGAGATGAAGTTAAGGGAGGTAACAATCATGGTACAATCATTGGTACGAGCATCTCACTTGTACTTTTCAAATCAAAAGTTTAAAAAACTGCTGGTAACCTAACCTTTATCTTGCAACAATTCAAAAATAAAAAAATGGAACGTGACTCCAAAATAAACCATTTTTCTTTTTCTTTTGAAGTAATAGTAACTTTTTATCTCTGGAGAAGCTTTATTTTGGAATGTTAAATGGAATATTGGAGCTTATTGAAATGTTAATTGAAGCATTGTGCATAGTTAAGTTTTGCACCGATTTCATATTGTGTTATGGCAGTAAATATATTATATACATTGCAAGACAAAATTAATTTAATGTTTAATATATATGTTTAATAAAATTTAGAGGTTTATTCTAATTACTGTAAGTGTAGAATACTACAAAACATCAGCATGTATTGAACAAGAAGGATTTGTAAGCTGAACAGTACTTAACTTTTAGCTTTTTACGGTTTAAAATAGTAACACTATAATTTCCTAGTCACTTTTGAAGTTTCTGAATTTACCATTTGATTGAAGTTCATTGCTGTATAATTACATTTTTAATTCACAATTTTTTCGTTAGTATGTTCCTGTAAATATAATATCTATGTCCTTAGATTGCCATGGTGCTGGTTTTAATTTCTATGAACATATACATATTTAAAATATCTGATGCAAGATAAAACTCAGAGTAAAAAATACAAACACCCTTTGCTTTAAATTAACGTATGGAGACATAACTACAATTACATTGGAAAAACAATTTTAACACAGTAAGACATTAAAAACAAAAATGATGAGATTCTTGTATCATATAAATACAATTACAGTATTAATTTGGGATATACAGTATACGTCCAATGGAAATGCATAATCAAAGTTAAAATTCACTGTGCTAAATATAAAATTATTTCAATACAAGATTGAATGAATCTAGCTACTAGGAAATGAAAGCACTAATTACTGTATACAAAAGAATTAATTTTGTGTGATTGTATACTGTTGCACAAGTGGTGCTTTCTCTATTAAATAAGAAGAGAAAAGTACAAGTCAAATCTTTAATCTTTGGTGTTTCAAGCCTAACTGCTTTTTTAAATTACCCCGAATCACATTAATTGTGGAGCAGAGGGTTTGGTCCAGTAGTTTCACAGCATGGCATGAAAAGCCCTTCTTTTTAGAATTCAAATATTTAACTAAGTGCCAATCAATACCACCTTCTTCACTCACTATTCCTTAAAAACAAATTAGCAGCAATGGTGCATTTCTTCAGTTACGGGAGGGCAGGATTCTGTGAGATACCTCATTTTAAAAATTCATTCCAAGCCAATTAAATTCACAGGCTTCCAGTGACACATTTTAAGCATACTGTTTCTGAAAAGGTTGGAAAAGGGGAAAAAAAACATTTGTCATATTCCCGATTTTTTCTAAATGATATCCCATGTTTGTAAACCAGGACATGAATTCAAATTGCAGTTATTTTTGAGCAACATGAGACTCAATTTTGAGCTACATAGTAGTTATCAGACCCATTCCATGAGAATAGCATAAGGCATCATGAGAGATGAATCATGAGGATGAGGTCCAATGATCACAATCATATAGCTGGAAGAAGTGCAACCAGGAAGGTAATAAGCAGAGATGTAATTCCTATTTTGGAAAATTGAATTTTATATTATATTACCAATGTAGAGCTCGTCTTAAAGATTTCTTAATAGACAAAACTAAAATCAGCCTCTTAAAGTGTTTGAACTAAACTGTGAGATTATGGTTTTATCAACACCAACACAAAATTTTGTGAGAAGGCAATCAAAAGTTAAAAAAATGATACAATTGTCTTTGTCTACCATTTATGCTAGTAGCCTGTACAATTTAAAATTACCAGGCCGATTCATAAGATGGCCATAGTGGTGCTTCTAGAAAGCTAACATGAAGCTATTTTTTTACTGGGAAACTTTTTAACACTTTTTAACTTTTTTTTGCTGGTGATGTTTGCTGGGTGTTAGTTGGCCCACATCAATAATAGTTTTCAGCACAACAGCTCTTCCCTAGACTACAGAGGTGTTTGCAAGTTAGCTGTGACACCACTGAGAAATATGCAGTCCTCCAAATTCTCCTGAGATAAGCATTACGAAGCTTGAAGTATGCCAAATAAAATAATGACTTAAACAGGTGGAACATCTCTGCAGTTTCTCATTTATCACATCGAGAATGGGAGTTGAAGCCATAAATGTTTCTATTTCACAAACAGCCTGCTACCTTCAGTTAATATTCAGATAAATATTAAATAATTGTCTCAGGAAATAAACTGCTTGGAGTATACTGTATATCAGTATATTCACAAATGTTAAATACTTACTGATACTGTACATGACTGATTGTGGTTTAAAGTTCTTTTGGAAAGGACGTCACTGTATCCTAAAAGAAACAAGGCATTTAAACCAAAGATGGGATTTGAATCAGTTAGGACTGGAAACAATTATTAATAAGGAAAAAAAAAACATGTACTGTATGTGTATAGTGTTGATCTGACCTTTTCACCAACCATTGTTGCTATGATCCAGAATGGATCTATCTAATCTTATAGGAACATAAGAAGGGCTACAAATGAAACATGGCCATTCGACCTGTTTAGACTGTTTGATTTAATGACATAATTTTCCAGAAATGGTTTCTAGATCAAGATCAACATCGAGTACATTGCCAGATTTCGGTGATCCTGCAATATTTGCAGGCACTTTTGATTGGAAGCCAAATGATTTTCACTTTGGAACCATATTGAGCTGCCATTTCCACATACATTTAATGTCAATGTAGAATGTCAATGTCAAACTTGATAGGCCGTATCCTAGAACCCATTTGTTTGTCCAGTCATGGGTTAATTAAGGGCACAAGACTCTTTCATCCTCTGAGGATGTCCACCCTTTGTGTGTAACAGGTACACATGGACAACAGATTGATTTTGACAGCAAAACCATAAAATATTGCTCTCCTTTGAAATGTATTGAAGACTCATCACTAATCTTTAAAATAGAATTAAAATTAATTTTAATACTATATCTTAATATAGTGTATTTAAAATGTTGGCATTAGCCCAAATAAGATAATTAACATTAAACAGAAAAGGTACAGTATGAAGATAGTATTAATAGACAAATGACTTATGACTTTGGTTCTTAACTTTAATGTTTAAAGGCGGACTCACTTGTCCCTTATGTCTGCGGTGTTTTTAAAAACTGCTTTCTGCCTTAGTCATTGATTCATCATCATCATTATTATCTATATAAATCCAACCCAACTTTGTTTGTCCAAAAGATGTATAACACCTTTTTCAGAGCATATAATGTTAATGGGGTAACTCAATCAAGATCAAAAGACAATGAGCAGATGTTCTGGAAATAAAAAAAGAAAGCAGTCTATTACTGCACACCATTAAAGCTGTGTTATTCATAAGACGTGCAATGGGTGTAAACCTCAATTCATTTTCTCAAGTCAGACATAAAGAAACTTGCCATCCATTCTCCCATGCATGACAATATACACTGCCATTTATGTACCATAGATTAATGGCTATTTCTTTACAAGAGTCATTAAGCACAAACATGATGATAATCTATAATAACGTCTGACATGATAGGGTATTTCTTTAGCTGAAATATAAAGTACACAACTTCAATTTTACATGAAACTTTAACACATACAGACAGGAACTTAAATGTTTCCTATATTTGAACATTATTGGCTGAAATCACTTTTGTTGCGAGCGAGTTGTGATGAACCCTGTGCAGGTCTCTAAGAGAGTTGGATGGCTTACGAGTCCGAGGAGGGCGAGGCAGAAGAGTGGTCAGTAGTTCCAGGCTATTATGAATCTGAGTCGAGAGAACAGCGAGGAAAACAATTAGAGACGAATGGCGAGATGAAAGGGCTGTCGAGATGGGTCTTCGTATCGGTGGTCAGAGGTAAAGGACGATGCAAGCTCAGGAGGCAGATAAATTCCTATAACCAAGCAAGGACTAGGAG
This sequence comes from Lepisosteus platostomus, assembly GCF_059453375.1. Taxonomy (NCBI): domain Eukaryota; kingdom Metazoa; phylum Chordata; class Actinopteri; order Semionotiformes; family Lepisosteidae; genus Lepisosteus; species Lepisosteus platostomus. The sequence goes on from NC_142616.1 coordinate 59,281,143, forward strand.
TGAACGGAGGGTTTAAATAGTGAAGGAAGAGGAGATTGAATAATGAGGATTAATTGATGCCGGCTGTGCTCATAACAACTTTAAGTCCTTCAGTGATATTGACATATTGGTTCTCAAATGGTAATTAGTCTAGACATTAAAAATGATAAACATTAAGGTAAAAAGAAAGGTTTAGGTTTTGATCTATAATCTTTTGTGAAATTGTCATTTACTGAAACCGGTTGACGTTTTGACACTAGGCACCTAGTGAGAAGTGGTTTTCTTGTGCCTGATAGAGAAGCAGCCAAACCCAAAAGTACATTGCTCCTCTGTTGAAAATCTGGAGCAGTTTTATTGTTAGTGCCAGATGATAGCCTCAACAAGAAGTCGTGTCCTCTTAAAAGGATATTTAGAACAGTGGGAACAAGTCAATCTGTTGGCATCACAGACTAGCCAGCTCTTTAGTGTATAAAGAACTCTCAATCTGACTTGATAGTCTGCCTTTTATTTTAGAAGCTCTTTCCCATTCATAGGCCTCTTAAAAGCATCCTGCTTCATTACATACGGTATATATTTTAATATTAAAATGTCAATATATAAACAACAGTTATTTTTCCCATGATAGCATAAAAAAAGATAATTTATTGCATATATATATTTTTAGGTTATGTTTTTTCCTAAAAATAATTGTATACGCAAATATTGTGATTTCTTTGTAAACAGAAATGGGTGTATTTAAATTGATGGAGAGAACAGTTCTACTCCAGACCACAAGAGGGTAGCATGGAATCAGACACTTGGTTCATGTTTCCTGGGCTATATTTTTGGCCCTGGCCTTGAATGTGGCTTTGGTCTATAGTTAGGTGGGTGAATACTAGCTGCACCATTGCAAAATCTATAAACAAAACAAACAGTCCTGTTTTATAAATCCAATTTGTCTTCTTTTCCAGATATACTGCGGTGATGAGCAGTGCACATGTTCTACAAAAGGTAAGTGTAAAGCTGTCCATTATTTTAAAGCACAACAAATTGTTTTGGCCTGCTTCCATAATGAATTTGCAGGTCATGAGATGAATCTATCCCCTTCTTTGAAATGTATTGAAATTTAAATGTATTGTAAACATGTCTCCATATTGGTCTCCACATTTGAGGAACTGTGAAATATGATTTAGTATAAAAAGCCTACATCTAGTTTAATTTCTCTATTTCTCCATTTCTCAATACACACCTCTTGGGATATCTACCGAATACAAGCATAAGTTCAAATGAAAAAAAAATATTTGTCTGTAGTGGATCTTTACAGAGAAGACGCTTTTGAAAACAGTGGATAAACTCTTTTATATTTTACATCAGGGAACAGAAGAGTCACTCCTTTAATGGAGATTTGTATTACATTTTGAAGACAGATGGAAATTAATTCAAAAATGCATTTAGACCAGTCCAACTTTATAGCTACAGTACATTGGAGTTTCTGTTTACAAGACATTTCTGATTTGGTGCCAATGATCAGATGCACAAAATGCTGATGTATTTCTGAATAATCACCAATTATACTAATTACACTGTAAGAGGATTTTAATTGTATATTAAATATAAAATGGTAATGATTAAAGCAGATATTCAGTCAATTAACACACTTGCAATGCCTAACTCTTTTGATGGACGAAAGACTCAATGTACAGTACATGTTGTATAGATTAGTATATTGTAATGATTATGGAAGATGAAATACAAAGACATATTCAGCAACACCACAAAATAGTATTAGACAGAACATCAAATACACAGTTGAATTTGTCAAAGAGAAAGCTGTAGTTGAACAGAATGGAATTTCTCTATTATACGTTCGAAAAAAATGCCCGTCGTCATGTTAAAATCCCCAAAGTTGTCATTATAGCAATAAAACAGGTCCATCCTGAACCCTTGTAGACCAAGCTGCTTTCAACTGCTGTGCTACTCAATTCTATAAAGATTTAAAATTATAATCACTCGTAAACCACAACCTTTAGGTAAAACTAACAAAAGGGACCATGCCACCCTGCAATGCGTGAACATCATCGGTACATGGGAGAGCAAATCTTTAACAGTATGTGTCGCAAATTATCTATTCAAGAATCTGCTTTAGCTCAAGCAGCGAAAGAAAAACTGTCCAGATTTGTCACGAAAGGCCCACTAGCTCAAAAGCAATCCACAGCAATCTTAGTTGTATTGCTTTAACTGAAATAATCTTCCACGGCAGAGTTACTGCTCTTATTACAACATGATATTGAATTTCTATTTTTATATGCAGCTAGGCTGAAACAATTATGAGATAATAGGCCTTCCTGATTGTCCGCAATTGGATAAGAAAAGGGCTCCTAAGCATGACAACCTGTTATCTTTGAACCTTTAATCTCTGTAAGGAAGCTCATTAAGGGGAAATTTACGCCACTGCCAAGTGTTTATGATTGAAGATCCTTTCTTATATTATATAGCAATGCTCACAAAATTAGCTACCCTACTAAGCCTTTCATGTTAATGGTACAAATTGTGACAATTATTAACATGATTGTATGACAGAAAGGGTTGGCTGAGTTTGCAGAACATAAATCCATAGTGGGAATGGCATAACTTCTTATTCATTTGTCTTGATCCCTGGTATATTTTCATGAACGGAAAACTGTGAAATATTCAGATGATCTCAAGTTTATGGCTGAAAGCTGTAAATACGCATAAATGTCAATGAAAAGATTCTCAGGAATGAAGATAAATTAGTATGCATTTTATTTTATTCATTATTGAGAAAATGTATTTTAGATGTCTTATATATAAAGTTATTTATTATAGGCTGTATAAATCAGCTAATTGGAAATTTAAGATATCCTTTTATGTCAGCAGCCCACTGCCCATAAGCACAATTTTATGGCTAAGAACATTATTTTTTTAATATTTTATATTCTAACCTACCACAGAAAGCTGTAAAAATAATTGCTAAGCGGTTTTACAGTTCTGATATTAAACAAATAGCTATCAATAAAAAGTATAATAAATTCCAGATATTTCAACGTTCCATATAATGATAAAAGGAACACATGCGCATGGTTACTTTTAAATCAATTTATAGAATGATCTATGAGTTTATGTAACTTTTATCACCCCTTTAATTTAATTGCACAGCTGGTTCCTTTTGTGAATACCCACCTCTTTTACCTCATATCAGTTTGTGACAGATATTGCCCATCTACTTGCCTGTTTTCCATTCACTGCTTAAGCTAAATTATCTGCTGTCTACATAATTCTGCCAGGATCTAAAACAGCCTTCCTGTTGTTCTCCAATGGTCTTGATGTGGATGTCCTAAGAGACTGGATTAATAAAAAAATTATCATAGGTTTCTACACATATTCAAGAAAGCCATTAATGTAATTGTTTCCAGTAAAAGAAAGGATAATGTAAGGTACTGTATAATGTAATTATAGTTTTGTTCACAAATCTCTATTTAGAGTACTGTTCCTTCAGATTCAGGTGTAGTTTTGGAGTATTTAGGTTTACAACCTGTGTTTTAGAGAAAAAATGTAATGCAGCTGGTAATTTTACCTAAAAAAAAGGAGGGAGAAACAGGTGAAAAGCCATGTTCCCTGTTCACATTCTTGTTGTTTTTTTTTACTGGGCGCTTCTTCAATTAAGTAAAAAAAAAAAATGGCATTAACTGGAATGCAAAAAAGTATTGTAAAAAGAACTAAAGAACTAGACATTAATTTGACTCGTATTTAAATACAGGCTTCCCTCGTACCTTTAATGACTATAAAGCAAATTTAAACAGCAACCACTTTAGTGGTTATCAGGGGCACAAGGAAGAAGGCATTAGTAAGGTGTCTGACCTGGTTCCATTCAGAATATTCAACTGTGAGAATCTTTCTGTGCGGCACTGTCAAGTACATCATTCAAATTGTGTGCCGGTTTCCATGGAGACAGTTCTTTCAACTTGTATGCTAGAATCCCAGACGGTAAGGAACGTATGTTTTCTACAGTTTACAAAAGCATGTATTTGTATTACACCATACATAAAGCAATATCATTTATTTGAAACCTAATAACACAGGAAAGATAAAGTCTGCAGAGACTGATAAAAGTCAAAGGATTTTATCAACAATTTGTTAGACTCCTATAAACTCTGTCAGAAAAAAGTTCTTTAAGTTTGGAACTTTTAAATGCAGTATAAATAGAGTCATTGTACAGTATACAGTATACTGTATCTCTGACTCATAAGGAGAACTGTTTTATCTAACTTCATAACATTGTGGTGTTGGAGACTGGTTTTGTGTTTCCTACTGTATAACACCATAATGAGGACATTTAGTTTTTGTTTTAAAAAACACCATTAAAAGACCTTTAATTTTAAAAGTACATTAAAAACAGGTTTTATTTGTTTGTAACTTTTAGTTATATATTTCTCCCATTTAAAGCTCTCCAATAATGACAGACTGAAGGGAATTAGATTAAGTAGCTTTATACTGTATTTTGTCTTCCAATCTATTTGAGCTTTTCCTTAAAGTAAAGGTGGCACAGCAAACTCCTTATACTGTACTGTGTTTCATTGTATAAGTCAGAACCTAAACCTTTGTTCTGAATTTTTTTTCCACAATAATGAAATGAATGCATTTCCACCAATAATGAATCATAATATAATAAGAAGAGCTAAATTATTTCAATGCCTTAAAATATTCCAACAGTTTACCAAAATTAGTGATTTTTTGGAAGAACTGATTTGGTAGGCAACACATTTACTATGTTAACTACCTAAATATCACATTCATGAAGAGATTATTTTGAGGACGTAATTCACTGCTCAACCATAGCATTAATCAGCAGCAGCTTGCAAATGGAAAATCTCAGTTGTAGTTGTTTGGCAATTGCTAAAACCTTTGAAAGTGGCAACGAAAAGACAAGGATTTCAGGATAGTGACATTGAATTGTCAATGTCCTTTTCTACACGACCTAGAGAAGCCATAAAAAGGCAAATAAATTATTTAATGGGTCTGAGTGGTAACTGCATTGACTGGAAAGGAACAAGTAAAGGTTAATTCCATACTCAAAAGTTAAAAGAAGAAATGGAACATTTCAGATTTTGAGCCTTCTTTAGGTGTGAGGTGAGGCCCTGATTTGAACTATTTGGACTAAAATGGATGTTTCTGGAAAATGGGTGCACAAAGAAAACTTTATTCTAATCAACTCCTTTTTCAATTTTTTTTCTTTTTCCAGTCTTGGTTATCAGAACAGAGTTTTCTAATGAAATTAATACCTTATTAAATTAGACGTGTTTACAAATGAATAGCGAATTGCAGAATTACTCATTTGTATTCCATTTCTAAATAAGTTTCAAACAACCATAGTCATGCAACAATTTATCATAAACGTCAGGAGACTGCTAAACTGCACAAATTAAACATGCAGTCACAAAATTAAGTATTCATGTAATTCACAATAGGATACGTAGGTGAATTTTAAAATAGCTTGGTTATATTATCGGAACAGATACTGTGTTTCCTTTGTGGTGCCAAATAACAATTGCTACTGGACTGATATTTCTTTAAATCAAATGTCAAGGTCTGATGGAGTTTGATCAGTTTGGTTGTGGTGGTCTGCAATATTAGCAATGGAAAAGTATTTATTTAACTCTAGTTCATCTCTTAACATTTAAATAAAGGTCAGGAAAAGCAACATGGAAGTAAATATGAGATCATAACTATGCCAAGCTCAGAAAATGAAAATCATCCAATCTGATTGCACTGTTTTCTTTCTGTAGGCCTACTTTTTTATGCTTTCTTTCCTTGTACAGATATATACCTGTATTACTTATGCAGATGTTCAAGCAAAGAAAATTTGTTTTCTCATATTTTAGTAATGTATTGCACTAATGAACTGCAAAATGAGCACCTAAGGTTTAAAACTACAGCTGAGTGCTTCATTAATACTGCAATATTGCAGTTAAGGTGCAGCCAAGAAATAAATTCAAAATAAAAAATAGCACAACATTTATTCAGAAATGTATATGTATATATTTTAGTCAAAACCATTCATTTTATGTGATGATGTTTCAGACAGTAACCTGATCTTCATCAGCATTTCTGAATAGAATGTTAGGTCATTTAACATATTTAAAAATATATAATATAATAGTGCAGCTACTGTATAGGACAGATAGGGAAGTTATAGGGAAGATGCAGGACAACAATAATCTTAACTTTTGCTTTTGTGAAATGGTTTCACTTTCAGAGTTATGCACAGGCTCACTGAGTTTAACTGCAACAGACTGAGTAGCAAACAATTGAAACTTTTGTCTTTTTGGAAAATGGGACAATACAGTAGTTTATATTAAGAAAGTGCTTGTAAAAGTACCAAAGCAACACCAGTTTATGTGCTAGCCTTCCCAGGCAAAGCCTTGATTCTCTCCAAGAGTCTGCCTCTGGTGAATCATCCCTTCTGTGTTGAATTGTGTGTTGAGCTATGCTCTTGACTCCGCAGCCGACACATCCTGACAGCATATTAAGGAAACTCTCACTGCTCCACAAGGGAGAGACCATGGGACAAATTTTGTAATGTATCTAAAATAACGTGACAGCCGTGTTTAATAAATCATTCATCATTTGTTCATTCAATCAATTGTGGCTGTCTACCCTCTGAAGACACGGAGATTGCATTTGGCCACACAATGAAAAAAAAAGGACACAGAGCCATTCCAACTCAGAATCCCCTGAGGGAATTCAATTTATTTTCAGCTTGAGGCATATCCCCATAACAAGTAGCAACCTCTCCACCTTCCTAGGTACAGTAAACTGCCTATGATGAGCCGATGCCAACAATTTTCAACTGAAAGTGCTGTTTATGATTGAAATACTGAATGTTATTCATTTGAGCTTAGCTTTTGATTGCCATCATCTGAGTCCATACTCCAAAGGCTCATTTTCCCACCATAGGATTCAATGTTTTTTTTATATATATAAAGATAACTTGCACAATTATCTTCAGTAGTTCCTTATCAGTTCTCTATAATGTAGTTCCTGTAAATATTAACTATGTACTGCATGTTATGTGCTACTGTACCTAACGGTGAGACCTACAGTATATTTATTTACAATACAGTGAGAATTTGGAATCAAAGCAAAAGTTGCAAAATCACTTGTCAATTAGCTTTTTTTAGTAAAATTGCTATTTAGTCACTAATTAGTTATATTATATTAGTTATAACTATATTAGTTATATAGTTCGACTGTACAGTATTTAACACATGTGCAGTCTGGAGCACTGTGATACAGTAAGCCTCTTAAATATAAAATACATAAAAACTCTTGGAAAAACAAGTGTTCCCAGGCAATCTCCCATCATCCATTTTGAGAACGTACCATTGAAGTAGCATCATTATCATTGTACTGTATAACAAGAAAGGCAAGTTCTATCTTTCCTAAAATACCAAAATGCCGCATTTCCTCCCTATGTACCGTATGTAGATCCAGTTCTCCTAGTGCCAGCATTCATCCTTAGTCTTTCAGTTTTACCAGTGTTTATTGATTAAAACTGAAAGCCAGAAGCCCAAACTATCAGTTCTTTTACCCTACGAATAGGGGATACAGCTAAGATTCCCACACACCATCTATGGGGCTGAAATGACGGAAAAGAACAGCAGAACATGTGCTCCACCTGCTGGCCTTCAGAATGAAAATACTGTGCTGACAGTTAAGAAGATATTATGAAAGCACAGCCTTCACCAGGGAGTTAATAAACCGTGTGAAGTAAGGGTGTTCCAAAGAAGAGGATCTGATTTACAGGATGGAGATGTACTGTACTAGACTAGCCTATGAAATGCGTGAAGAAACTGCTTCTTTACAGAGATGTCATTGTTACTGATATGTGAACAGCACTGTACTGATTTACACATTCTTACACAGTTCCACATAGACTGAATTCATTTAATTACTCATAATGCCAAAAAAGGAAGCAAAAGGTTCCAGACAAATAATATTTAGAACTTATTGTACAGATTCCAATGAGACTAAATTATGAATAGCAATGCCTTGTTTATGGTAGATTAATAATAATGTTTCTTTATTAGCCCTATACAATTTCTTGCATTAGGAATGCATCTTTTCACATACCCCAGCTTTTCTCCAGGGAGACACAGACACAGAGACAGGGAGAGAAGCTTGGGGTCAGAGCGCAGGGTCTGCCATTGTACGGCACCCCTGGAGCAGTTGGGGTTAAGGGCCTTGCTCAGGGGCCCAACGGAGTAGGATTCCTCTGCCAGCCGCGGGATTTGAACCGGCAACCTTCCAGTCACAGGCGCAGATCCTTAGCCACAGAGCCACCGCTCCGCCCAAGCAGATTGAGCAGAAGTCTACAGTTAAAATTAAACATCACCGCTATTTTGTCAGTTCAATTATTCTTACGGTTAACTAGCAAGTCTAAAAGAATAAAAAAGTCAGCAAATCCAGGAATGGATACAAGTCTGGCATATGTTCATGAGTCTGTCCCGTGGCAAATCTGCATAATTAAGGAAAGTCATGAAATTCTCATTTAAACACTAAATATCAATGATTTTCTGAATCCACAGTGAAAGACTTTACCTTTCATGTTGGATTTACTGGGGAATAGCTGTTACGCTCTTGAATATTTAATGCCCAATATGAATAATTGATACCATCAACTCTTCACAACAGTCTTACGGTTGCTAGCCTCATGGAGAGAACTGGCGCCATGTTAAACTGTCACGAGGGTAGACCCTGCCCCAAGTCTGTGGTAGGGGCTCCCTTGTGTTAAAAGGTCAGGCATACAGTTTTATTGAACTTTTTGACTATGGGGGTGTCTGTTAGGACAAATCTAAATACCTCACCAGGGCTCCTTACGTCAACTTGCATTATGCATGATGTTCAACAGAACGGCATTCTTGCAGGTTTTGCAAGGGATGCACATACAGTACAGTAGTGCTGCTGTAGCAGTTCAACTTGATCAATTCTGAAACATTTACCAGCTATACATTACAAAATGGTTACTTGTACAATATATGGTGTCCTGTAATTACTTGAAAAGAATGAAAAGCATACTTACACAAAATGTATTTATTTGAAGAAATACTGTATATTTACCATAAAATAATACAAATACCTTTAAATGTTTTGTTTATCCCAGGTTGTCCTTCCTCAAAATTTTCAGAACAGCCTTATTGTGAATACCTTGTGTTCTGTCGCACTATACTAAACAGCTGATCAACTCAAAAAGTATTTGATCTTGTAATAGATGCTTTGCCCTACTTTCTGCTGACATCTGGGCCAGAAAGAGGAAGTTCTTCCAGCCTAGACGTACTCTAAATACAATATCCTGAAGCAGATATTGTAGTGAGTACAATAACCCTGCTTGCTGTTTCCATAAGCTTTGTTGATTGTTTTTCACGTCTGTTTATATGACAGGATAGCTCTGTGCCTTTAGAGTTTTTTTGCCAGGCCTTCAGTTTCCCAAACCCCCACCTCTCCCTTCTTGATCCTCAGAATATTTTACGGCTGTTTTACATTACCGATTATTCCAAAATCAGCCATTTCTTCCCTTTTTTATTGTTTAGTGTCTAGATCTCTGGTTTACACACTAATCCAAATGGTGACTGACAGTAAGGATAGATTACAAAAGCCCTGTTTAACACCATAAGGCACATACTGTAGCAGCTGCCATGAACTCCTTCAATGCCTTGTGCTATGTGTAAAGTACTGTAGAAAGATTTTATCAAACCTATTAAACACATAAGGAAAACTGCATTAATAGTATTCTTTAACAGTATTACGTATGCTGATGAGCTCTCTGTGTTTTTATTCTGCCTTCTCGTTCGTGACCATTATCTCTGGAATATGCAGTACATCTTTCGTATGGCTGCTTGTCAAGTATTGGCCATAATAAGCCAATGTTTAATTTAATTTCACTTTTGTTGCACAATATTTAAAAAAACTCAATATTTTTTCATTACTGTGACAACTCTGAGTTATAACTTTAAAGAATGTTCTTTTTTATCACTTAATTTTAATTTAGACCTTTCGCTGTTGATAAACAAAATATCTAAACCAACACCTGCACATGAGCAAGGTTGAAAACAGAAATCTAAATATAAACCTTTTACACTTGATCCAAGCTGAAAGCATCCACAACAGTATCCACAAAAAAAAATGCTGATTTACAGGAATATGAAGGTTGAAACAACCTAAATGTTGCAGAGTGTACAAATTGTTAAAAATCTAATCCCACATACAGTAGAACAGAGCCATGTTGTTGCATATTAATACATTGGCTTATTACTTCCATTCTACTGTAGCTATCAATCAAGGATAAAAATAATAATGTGACAAAACACCTTATAACTTGTAAATAAATATACTTTTGTAAAGCAGTTGTTCCCGGTACCGCTCCTGATGACTCTCACACCTGCTGGGTTTCATTATTTCATTCATTATTTCACTTACAAAATACAATGGTTAAAACTCAGCTCCAACGTGTTTAAGAACTGGAAACAAACAGTTCAATTTAATTTTCTTACTATTACAGTAAGTCAATGAAGGGTTTGATTGTGTAACTGTGGCTGGAACAGAAACCAACAGGTGTGCGAGTCTCCAGGGCTAGGATTGGGAACCACCGTTGTAAAGTAATACAAATACAGTGGTCACCCAGGGGCCATTGTAGAGCAGTTTCCTACCTGGCATTCCAGGTGAAATCAGTGCTTCTTTTCCTTCTTTTTAACTCATCACACAAAAACAACAGAAAAGCTGTACTGTATCATCTTCTTAAAACATATTGCTTGCAGAAGATACGGTAAAACATTGGTTATTGAGCTCAATAACTGGACCAAGAAAAATGCAGATTTTTCGAACAATAAAATAACTAGCAAGCAACAATTTCTGACTAACAATGACCAGTGGATTTTCACTTTGCCAGAAAATTCCTTGCTACAGTCCACATCAAGGATCAGATCCTCTTCATAAATAAGATTAAATCTGTAGATCTAGCAAGTGGAAGTTTTGAATCTACAGTATTTGTGAGCCCTTATAAAATATATTAAGTGTACATGACTAGATAACCAGTCCCTTTATAATTTTATCTTTAATTAAGCACAACAGTCAGTTCTGCATTCTCAAAGGGGAAAACAAAATGTGCAGTATTACTATTTCCTGACACTGTCAAAGTTGCATTAATTCCACCATATTGCTTTAATTTATCTTTATAAGGATTTCTGGAACTTAAAGTACCTTAAAAATATGTTTGCAGATAAATCTGCAAGAACAAATAAATACCTCCAAAACAATAGAGTTGTAGTGCTAGATATTTTTAGTTTTTCATTATCACAAATGTTTCTTGTTAACATCATAATTCTCTTTTTTTTTATTGTTTCACAAGATGCACAGACGTACAGTACTCTGATTAGAAATGTTATTTCTACACTGTTAGATTGATTGTTGGTATTACTTTATTCAGAGACAATTGATGACTGATTTAATGGTTTTATATCCCATTTTATCCAAAATGACCCCAGATCCTTCAAATATATTGGGATTTGCATTATACTGTAGCAATGTTGAACAAGTCATAAGTGGAATTTAGTTAGAACATAAGATTTCACCTCAACTGTGATACTTAGTAAGTGCCAAGTGATTTTTAATTATCTTGATAAATGGACAGAATACATTTTCCAGTTAGGATAGTGGACAAGTTAACAAACACCTCTATTTCTACTGTATATAAGAACCAACCACTTTTTATATACCCTTAGTCCTTTGACATTAGGTAAATATAATAGATATTAATTTGTTAATGCATTAGATCTGCTTGTGGTGAGCATAGAGCAACACCAGGAGAAAAAAAAAGTTTATATAAAACTTAACAGTCTTTCAAGGACTTTCATACGTTATATAGCACAGTATATACTGTACAACATGAAAGTAATTATAATATTCTCATACATTTAATACTGTTGAATTAACATTGCTTTTAGGTACATGGTGATATGAACTAGTATTGGAATTTGAAATATAACTTAGATATAACTTATACAAAGCTTTTTAAAAAAACATGTTTTTATGGATAAATCATTAACCCCACTCACATTTGGAGTTAACAGATGGCTTCATTTGTCAAGAACAAACAATTGCTGTCTAAGGGGAGGCTTTTGGAGATTTTGATTAAATTCCTCCACAGCTGAACTAGGTGGCCTTAAATGTGTTTGCATGACTCCCCTTACGTGTCCCTTTCAACTCATACACAAGTACACCTGCTTCATCCCATGCGTTCAACACCATAAAAACAAAACGCAATCGTAGTAAGATATTTTCATAATATTCTATAGATTTGGTTTTGATCTGATGCAACGTTAGTTTATTTTTTAATGCTCTGTAATTATATGATATCAACAGGTGATACAGTGATGATTATTTTCAGGACAAGGCTATAAGGTTATTAAACAGTGGGGTTATCTTTATGCCTAAAAAAACTAATGGAATCCAAACAAACTGTTAGACTTCAAAGATACCCACAGAGAGACATGCTTAAAAATTGCAGGGAACTGAAGACCTTAAAATTGGAAAACCTACAGTATAAAATGATGAGTATTTTTTACATGACCATTTGTCAACTATTTTTTATTTCCTGTGAGATACTGCAAAATCTGTCAGATCAAAAAATAAAAGGGAATAACATTTTTTTTTGATTGACTGGTGAAGACATTTTTTTTATCTCTGTTAGACAAATGTACTGTAGATACATTCTAAACTTAGCTTTCTTTGACAAACAAATAGGTAAATGTTCATGATAAGAAAGGTTTTGAATACAATGGTGGTTTAATGATTAACTTAATTTGTAGGCAATCTAAAGCCCTTTTCTTTTTAGAACTTGTTTCTTTGCAATACGTTTGAAAACAGGTCCAAGAGTTTGTTTTTGAATCAGTGCTTTTCTTAATGTATTGTCTTTGATCCTATTTCACACAAGGTTTCACTTTTTTTTTGTTTTATAGAGGACCTGTTTTTCTAAGATTCAATTCAGTGTTATAAAAATAAAATAAATGACAGCATACCATGTACATATTCTTTTTTTACAGATAAAAGCAGAAGGTATTACAATTTCAGTTGTTGCTGCTGTTAGTAGTTTCTGTTCATAATGAGTTCACACAAGAGCAATTGCTTTTTCAATTTAATCACATACTGTAGGTATGATATTAAAAAGTGGATGAACCTGCCAGATGACCGAATCCCTGAAATTCAATATAAAACACTAACTTTTTAAAATAATAATAATGATGATTTTGTATATATACAGTATATACATGTACAGGTATATACAACTGAGGTTTAAGGCAGTATATACATGTAAACTATTAATGATTTATGACTCATTTTTTTAACCGCGAATGTCATATTTTAGTTCATCACAAGTTTTTAATAACACTGAATTGCAAGGCATCCAGAAAAAGCTCATAAAGTTGAAGAAATAGAATAAAAATGCACTACTTTGAGCTAATGGTTAGATTTATAGAATAGAAATGGGCTGCTTTTGCACACATTAAATGGATACCACTGTCAAATGAAGCATGTTTGTTAAATAAAAACAGCACATACTATTTCAGAGGTAAAAATCACATAGGTACAGCATATATTGATTATAGTGTCTTTTTGAGTTGTAATTGTGTGATATGGATTTTTTTTTCTTGTGAAAATGACTTTACTTTTTTTTATTAGTATTTTCAATGAGGAGCTGTAGAAGCTTTTTCATGACAACTATTATAGGATGCTATTGACAAGATCAGAATTCCCTTAAGGCATGCGTTACATTCACTATGCATTTTGAAACACACTCTGTGCCTGATCAAGGTCAAGGACTAAAAGTAATGGAAAACAATAAAATAATATTTTTTTTAAAGCACAGAACTTTTTTTCCTCTTTGTCACATCATGTTGAACAGTGCTCCTAATTCACATACAGTACAATTTTTCTAGCCACAATTTATCAAACGTGTTCAAGGCAGATTATTTTTTCTTTTTAAATCAAAATCCTGATAAAGTTTACGCCTGTGCATCATGGATATATGTTTCAGCAATTTTTGAAGATAGATTTTCTGCCACAAGGTAAAATATAGCTAAAATTCAACGACGTTTCAATTGCAACAGAGGATTTTACAGTAGTTCTCTTTGATGAAATTCAAGAACTGAACCTTTAAACATACAGTATGAGATATATATATAAAAACACATACAGTTAAATTACACCTTCAAAAATGTATTATAACATATACAATTAGCCATCAGGAACTCATTATAAGAATCATTCTAAGAATGAAGAGACTAAAACAGTAGTAGGACAAACAGATAGCAAAAAGCCGGATCATCACTCAACCAAATAATGGTAATACTGGTCTAAATCCCTATAGACCAAGAAGAAAGTATCCTGATAGATAGCAAAATATGACGTGTACTGTAGGTTTGAAGAATAAAAATGAGGGTAGTCAAAAGCAGACAGCCATGGAAGAATCTTCAGTAGGTTTTCATCCAGCAGTGTATCTACTGTATAAAGGCTGAAAAAGCTGAACTGATATACTGTACAGTACATTATGTAAGGAAAAGCCCAAAATGGACCAAGCAGATCTGTGGGATATATCGTGTGACCTGTGGCCTAGAAGCGTTTATGGCTACTTGTTAATTTAAATATAATTATAATAGTTAAAATAGTTTAAAAAAGTTCATTTTAAAAATCTAACTTATTACATATCCATACAATTAATATAGGATTTGTTTTTCATATCATTATCTTTTAAAAATAAAAAGCAGCGCATCTCTTTCTTGTTATGTTGACATTTGAACTGTAGAGAGGATGGCGCAAAAGTCATTGATGTGGTCTGGCTAGGATTACAGATGACAGGGAGAAGCAATATTTTGATCTAAGTTTGAAGCTACAGTTGAGCTACAGTACTTCACTATTTTATCAGTGTTGGGGACCAGTAGCTTTGCGGACTGCTTTTGGATTGCTGTCCAGCTATATCCACGATTCCCTTTGATTCTAGACTGGTCTTTGAAAGTAAGTGCACTGCTGTGTTCCTCAAGCAGTGATTTGTGTAGCACTTTGAGAGACAGGGGTTTCAGTACTTAGTCTTGACATCATTTCACCAAGGTTATTTATAGTCAGTGCGAGTAAAAAGTTTTTGTTTCTGGGAGGCATATTTTTAAAATATATTTTTGTTTTTTATAAGTCCATATCAGTAACGGTTCTCTAGCGTTTTGTTTGCAAATAATTTAAAGGAAACTGTTAAAAGTCACGAATGTTAGGCAGTGGTTTTATTATGCTGCGGCATTAAATTTATAAGTGCAATTAATTTAATTTACATACTATCCATCATATATGCTATATATTGTACACAAACGGTCACGTGATACCGCTTAACCATTCAGAGGCTTTTATTTTCCCAAGTAATGTTATAAACACATACTGTACTTGTATAATGTATATAATCTAATACACACCCTCATACAATATATATAGTCAGATATAGAAATTATTTCATTCTTTATTAACATCATTTAGAAAATTGAAAAAAAGAATACTTCATTCCTTTCAGAGGGATGACTTCAAGATGCACACAACAAGTACGTGTATTTGTAACCGAAGCAGAGACATTTTAAATCAGAAGTGAGAGTACATGATAGTTGAAAGTGAATGCAACAGATGGAAATGGATATTTGCTGTAAATTATAATGCATGGTGATCTCAACAACAACAAAAATCATAGAATATTAAGAAAACTGCTGGATACATAAATACAAAATATTAACTTTTGAGAACGCATGGACCTTTTCACAATTTATTTTGGGCTACCCTTGTAACATTCAGTTAGAGTAATGAATTAGCCACTATTCCATCTACCTGTAGGTGAACAACTCTCTCTCAAATGCTGACACCCCAGAAAAAGCCTAATGTTTTTCTGACAGTCCTATTTCCATATTACTAATATTCATATTAGTATACTCATATTGCCTCTATGGAAAGAAAGAAGAAAAATGTAACCTTGAAGTAAATAAATTGTTATAAGAAAACAATCTGCATTTATACAATGCTACTTTCCAAGGCATTTTCCTAAGGGAAATGTTCAGTTTTGAAATACTGTAATGAATATATACTTACTTATATACAGTACAACATAAAGAAGAAATAACTGTATTCTTCAACAGCCAACTTTATAATGCAAGATCAGGGCAATGCATTCCAGTTCACATCTTTGAAATAACATGTTGCTAAAATAATCTTCTAGAGATGATTAGCACTCAATTATATTAAGTAGCTTACTGTAAGCAAAGCCTTTGATGTGTTGTTTTGTGATGAAAAAAAACTGTTAAAAATTCCCATTCTAAATAATATACTGTAGGAAGAAAGTTTTTTTTTTAATTTGTAATGACTGCTGTTTCTGTACTTAAACTGCACTCACCCACCTGCTATGAATGAATATGAACTTCTAATGACAGTTTTTTGCACAAGGCAGTGGCAATTTATCTTGTTGGACACTTCACCTCGGCAACCATAAATCATGTATAAATATATGAAGCTGTCCAAGCAATGTCAAACTGTTATTAAATGTGTGTCAAGTAGTTACATTCTATATAATCTTTACTACCTTTTGATCCTAAAATCATAGAGCAGGCACATCAAGCAGGAATTAACCTATTTTTCACTGGAAATTTGGAAGATAATAGCAGGGCATATTCTATGGAATTCTATGGATCCAAGGGTTGTGTAAGTAACATTCTTTAAAATGTGAACCAATTGAACGTCAAAACAGAGCAGCTCTGAAATTTTTCCATTGTATTCTGAAGAAACGTCCTCTACTCTGATTCACATTATTCAGGAGCAGAGCATGTCTGGGAATACACAGGAAAAAATGCATGCAGTACCCTCCTCTAATAAACAAATCAATAGTTATCAATTTAGAAATGTCAACAAAAGGAAGACTTTCAAGGAGTTTTCTGGGAAGCTTTCTTCCTTCAAAAATCTAACATTGGAGATAGAAAAGCCACATCCAGTTTTTCCTTTTCAATACATCAGAATACGCATCTCATGCTTAAAACGATCATCTGCAAACTATAAATGAGACTATTGTCTCATCTTAAGTACGGTTTATTTTTTCAGAGAAAGCATCTTCTTAAAGCAAATAACTAATGTGGTTTATTTTGGGGGTGGAGCGGTGGCTAAGGATCTGTGCCTGTGGCTAGAAGGTTGCCGGTTCAAATCCCGCGTCTGGCAGAGAAATCCTACTCCATTGGGCCCCAGAGCAAGGCCCTTAACCCCAACTGCTCCAGGGGTGCTCTGACCCCAAGCGTCTCTCTCCCCACTTGTGTGTCTCATGGAGAGCAAGCTGGGTTATGTGAAAAGACAAATTCCTAATGCAAGAAATTGTATATGGCTAATAAAGTGGTCTTATCTTCTATTGTTACTAATGTGGAACATCTTATGCAAGTAGAAATAAATCTTCCTGGATGGTTGTTACCAGCATCCTTTCAATACATTAACCTGTGCATTTATAAATCTAAATAATTGTTGTGTTGTCTGGTTGTGGATATGACTTTATTTTCTGTGTGGAGCAGATGAATGTAGTTATTATTACAATAAATGCCTCTGAATCAGTTTGGCATTAGAAATTGATGGCAATGGTATTGGCTGTGTTGTAACAGAAAGAACAAGGTTCTGGATCCCGAGATGAAGTTAAACAGATGATTTTTGTGCATGCAAGGAACAATAAAGCCGAAGTCTTGTTTCCCGCAAGAAACATCAAAACCGAAGTATTGTTCAATGTGCCGGTACAAACTTTTAGGTTATATAGTCCTTCCTTGCTGCTTCGGACATCATTCGGTGTTATGGTAAAGAGGGGGGTCATGGTATTTGGCCAGTTAAGGGACCCTGGCCAAATGGTCAGTTTAAGATTACGACCCCAGGGGGTTCCTAGCTCATATCTGGAATCCTTATCAGTTAACCCCCTTTCCTGCCATAAACCCCCGTTGCTTAGAAGTCTAATTTTCAGGCAGAACTGACTTAAGTTAACCCTTTTTACATCTTGTGCATTACTTCAGCTGTAAAATAAATGAATGCAATGTTCCAGTTGGCTTTGTAGCATCTGATGCAAGATGATGCTGGATTTTAACTAGCAAAATGAATCTTTGTTATGAACAGCCATTTGAGTCATTTGTCCGACACTTTACGTTTGGATATTTCTAAATATGTACTGTACTGTATATAAATGTTTGCTTACTTCCTCCAATGTTTATCAAATGTTACAATGTAAAAGAAGCCAATGTAGATTTGAATTTACAACTCCTCTCGCAAACATCTGTGCAAATGTGTTCTGTGGCAGTTTTATTGTATGGTACTCTATAACATTAAATAAATAATGTTAAATTATTTTCAAAATATTTTGTTACCATGGAGTAAAAATGTACTATGAATGTTCATTCTCTGCCATTTTCTATTAGCAGTTTTACTGTTAGTTTTTTAATCATTGTAATTGAACTTGCCAAATCCAACAGCTCAGTAACAGGGCTCCCCTCGAATACAATTGTTGGAATAGCTTAAATAACCATGAATGTCTGAAATGGTTTACATCAGAAGATGTAAATGTATCAAAGTGAAAAATTCTTTTCATTAACTTTCAATTTTTTTCTGTCTATTGGATTGTCTTACCCCCTCTATAATAAATAAGATTTGAAGTGCTGTGATGAGTGATGACATTTGAAGAACTGCTTGCTTTTATGTAGTACCTTGTGTCCCTGTGGATCCCAAAGCACTTTATTGCACATATTGCATCCACCACTGAAGTACAGCACCCACATGGGTAAAATGCAACAGACCCTGTGCCAGCGGCCCCATTACACAGTTGATCAGGTGGAGAAGTGACAGGCTGACCAAGCCTAGGCTTTTTGCACAAGGCAGTGGCAGTGGTGATGTCACATGACAAGTTGGTAGCACTGCATTTTTAGTTTTTATAACACTTGCATTTTCAATGTGTTTGGATTGCTGTTCCTTCACTTTCAAATGTCTTCAAAGTACAGTCTGCACAGTCTCAAGCTTAATTCAATTGTAATAAAACATTGTGTTTCCATGCAAGAAATTGACAGCAGTCTGTACTGTAAGTGCCTAAACTGAAATAGCCTGTAATTGGTTTACCAAGCGACAACAGTGCAGTGCAGAGCCAAGACTCAGCCTATACACATCAGCTGTATCAATCAGTCTTTATAAACACATATTTCTCTACTAACAATGCTACAATAAAACTTTCCTCTTTTTTTCTGTCCATTCAGTCTTATTATTTTCTGGGTGTGTTGGTAATGGAAACTGGGTAAATCAATCCACAATTCAGAAAGGGTCAGATTGGAAGCAATATTGAAGAAATAGACGCTGTAGGGGAGCATTCTTGTTTATTGAATTCTGTGAAACACTGGTAGGCAATCAATGGAAATCTCATCTTGCTAAAGAAACTTCATGAGCTATGGTGCAATTTGATATTAATTTCACAAACAGAAGAGTCTACAAAAAAGGTTAGTGTTCAAGGCATTTAGAATCCTGTCTTCACCAGAGTGACAAACTCTGTTGAAATTGTTAAACCAACTTAAGAAAATGAGAAATTCTGAAGAAACTAGAAAGAATGTGTTGGGTGGGGGCAGTATTTAATGTGACAATGTCACATTTGTGTTTGCTTTTGGTGATAGATAACCATTAATGACACAAAAGGGCATACATTTTGAATAAAACATGCACTTATTTCATATTTACAGTAGAAAAAGTAATCCAGATAATCTAATAAATCATATATAATAGTGACGAAGATGTAATTTAATGAAATAAACCATGTACTTTGCATACCATTTAAACCAACTACTGTATGAAAATGAATGAGTAGTAGAAAGTGTAGTAACTACATGCAACTTATGAGATACAGTATGTCAAAAATGAGCACATTACCACTGTAACAATACTCATTACAATAGCATTACAATATACTGTAAACCCACACAGAGAGATGTACAATATTTTTTTTGTCCAATCTTAAATGCAAATTGCTTAGTATTCTTGGATCAAAGTATAAAATCACAATTCCACTAGAGTTTTCTTCCATTATAAAAAAAAAAACCTTTATTGTTTTAAGTGGAAAAACTAAGTATAATTTAAAAATCTTTATTCATTGAGATCTTGGAAACCGAGAACACACATATCAAGGTACATTATACATAAAGGTCCTCCAATAAATTGTTGTTAACTCATCACATTCACCAATCAAGTCTTTATATCATAATTAATATCATTTGATTAACTTTAACAAAGTTAAAAAGTTACTTTTTTGTACTACAAACTAAAGATACATCATGATCAAATGTTATCTTAAAAAATGGCAAAACAAACTTTGGTCATAATTTGCTATAGAATTCCATCTACATACAGTTAATAGCAGAATAATGTACTGTAAAACCTTTAATAATTTTGTAATCTATACATGTGCACAGTGTAGAGTCAGCTGCACGTTTGACATAAATCTGAAATTTGAATAATACTGTTTAAAATGTTAATAGAAAACCTATTCACAAAGCATATACTGTATCACAGTGGAAAGCTAGGAGTTACTCACAATCTAAACTAATTCAAAAGCATAAAGATCTTAGTTTAATTTATCTGCTGTATGACAATACCTGCTCCTTATATTTGTAACAATAGACGTTCAGGATAAGAAATAGAGAATTTCCAATAGCAACAAAAGAGAGCATACACATCATACATTCAAAGGTCCTCCAATAGAACTGTAGATGATCAAAGAATCTTTTATAAAATGACAAGGTGATGTTAGAGTGGCTGGAAGAATAGAAATTTAAGAGAAAATAGGAAAATTAGAAAATTCATAACTACTCAAGATGAAAAGCCCAAAAGATGGAAGCAATATGTTGAACAAGGACTGAGCACCGAGATGACCCCCCACAATTCTGTCAAACACTGCAAACATTATTGGAGGTTCAGTTCACCTTTTGAACAATACACAGACAGAGATCCTACAGGGTGAAAAGAAGCTTAAATCAAAAGGCTCCTGGGATGAATTTGATTAAAGTAAAGGTTTGATAATTTACATATGGTAGATAATGTCAGGCCTTCTTATTCTGTTTCACAAGGTATGGAAAAAGAAAGAAACACCAAAAGAAATGCATTTTAAAATAGGGATCAGGTTAAAAAAGAAGAGATACTGAATATAATCTCATCCAGAAACCTGGCAAGAAATTATTTTGTCTGTATAGCTCTTGGAGTATAAATAATAACATACCCTTATAAGGCATGCTACTGTATGCTTATAAACCACTGGGTAATGTGACAGAAGAAAGGTTTTAAAGATAATTTGTTTGCCTTGAAAATCTTGGAGCTGATGTTCCAATTATAGTTTTCCTGTATGTTTGCATTTAATATTTAATCTAAATATAAAACAGATCTCTAAATAAACTAAAAAAGAAGTTAAATATAAGGCTTAAATGAATTTCCTTATAGCAAATTATGCTGAAATTACAAGGAAATGAACTTGATACTACATGGCTTCTTTTAGAACCACATATCATTTGTGAGGGAATATAAATACTTATATTTCTCTAAGATTCTCACTTCAGCTTATTATTTAAAACATACAGGTAAGCTCATTACAATAGACTAATATAGACAGTTTTGTCACAATGTTTTGATTGGTTGCATTGTCTCTTAAATTTATGGTGTATTTTATCTTCTCTAGCTGACTGGGTCTTTCTGACATAGACACTCTTTTGAGCTAATAGAAGTACTTTAATCACAAATTGGCTCCTCAAGCTAAAACAATGTTGTCAATTAAAAGTTAAGGATGAGTAATAATGGCCTAATGACAGGAAGATTTGCTCGCTTTACTCAATTTCTTCCCTATCAAATGATGTCTTTGTTATCTAAGGTAATAAAGTCACATCTGCCGAAGAAGTGTTTCTGACTCTGCACAGCTTATGGAACAGACTAAATGAAGAGAGAAGCCTAGGGATTGTCATAAAAAGAAATTAACACAGTTGGTCGCCCTTGGCTTTGAGCACTCTCTATGCATGTACAGTAGCTTTCAACCTGCTGAATAGTTGACAAAACAATGCTAAAAAGCTGGCATGGTTAACAGCTTTTTCCATTCAAATCAAATTGTGTACCACTGACCAAACTCAATGGTATCTGTATTATAATTTATATTTTGGAGCCCTGGTATACTGAAATGGAGCAATAGTATAAATGGGTCTCATACCTTTATTATCTGAATTAATAAGTCAATAAATTATATAATTATATATTTGTTATATAATTTATATAATAAAGTATGCTGTATATAGCTCTTACCCCAGTTAAGCATGAAACCAAGCTCATTGAGATCACCATCCAACACAACATTTCCCATAGTAGAAAATTTGTCCAAATATCGAATTTTTCTCTTGATGGTATGTTCTCTTTCCTTTGGTGTGCTTGCTTAACCATTTATGAGAAATGTTTTGTTTCAGTGAAGGATATTTTAAACTAAAATGTGTGTAAAGTTGCATTAATTCTTTGGAGAAATTCTGAACCCTAACCCTAATCCTGCAAACACAAAGCTAGGGTTAGGGTTAGGATTCCTGTAAAACATAGATCATTTTTGATGGCATAGCTGTCTTTTAAGGCAGAAATGATATTTAGGAAAAGTGTTATTTCAATGATATCTTTTTGGGGTAAATTGGTAGCCATTTCTGAGAAATGTTTTGTTTCAGTGAAGCATATTTTACACTTAAATGTGTGTAAGGTTGCATTCATTCTTTGGAGAAATTCTGAACCCTAACCCTAACCAACAATATATTATTCATATTTTTATATATATACTGTACATAATACATACTGTATATTATTCATATTTACATATACTGTTAATATAAATATTTATATTTTATATTATTTATAGATTAATTATATTAATAATGAATCAGAAAAATATTTTCGAAATATAACAAATTTGGCAATCTATGCTCTCCCCAGTAAATTAATTAGATGCTGAGTTTGCACAAGGATTGTTAATGTTAAACATTCACATGGTGTGTAATGGAAATCCACATCAAATTGAACAAAGCCATTACTAGGCTTTTGACTGTTGAATCAAGCTAAATATAATCATGAGTTCTCCCCACTTGAACCTACAGTAAATATAATCACATTGTGAGTTGCAGTGAGAAATTCTCTTTCACAAAAATGTCTCACATGTTCTTTGCTCTCTTTAATACTTAATGCATAGGCCTCAGATCTCTCATTGAGTGAGACATCAAAAAACCTACAGTAAAAAAGTGTTTTACCTACTTTCACATTTCTCTGTAATTATAATAATTGCTCACACTTATATAGCACTTTTCTGGACACTCCACTCAAAGCACTTTACAGGTAATGGAGATCCCCTCCACCTGCAGCATCCACCTGGATGATGCGACGGCAGCCATAGTGCGCCAGAACACTCACCACACATCAGCTGATAGTGGGGAGGAGAGCAGAGTAATGAAGCCAATTCATACCAATCCATCCATGATTGAGAAATTTGGCCAGGACGCCGGGGTTACACCCCTACTCTTTACGAGAAACACCCTGGGATTTTTAATGACCACAGAGAGTCAGGACCTTGGTTTTACATCTGTTTTTACGGCGCCTGTTTACAGTATAGTGTCCCCGTCACTATACTGGGGCATTAGGACCCACATGGACTGCAGGGTGAGCACCCCCTGCTGGCCCCACTAACACCTCTTCCAGCAGCAACCTTAGTGTTTCCCAGGAAGCTGCTTAGCTTCAGTGGGTTGCCAGTTGTGAGTTGCAGGGTGATATGGCTGCTGTACTACATGTTGTCTTAGTCTCATGAGCAGCGATGCTATCATTTACACATACACATCACTTACACGCCTGGAAAGTACAGTATGTTTTTCTATAGGAGTTAGCAGAAATAGTTGATTCAGCTAACAATTTATTTGAAAGATTTTTTTAACAAGATCATTCCTGAAATTAATGTGTTACAACCAGGTTCTGCACCCCAGGGAATCGGGGCAGACGGAAAGGCAGTGTTACGGACCAAAGAGCCAGGGCCTCACAGTTGGCCAGCTCACTGCACCTCGGGAGCTAGACTGAGGCGATAATGTCAAGAGAAGCCCGCGGCTGTGCTCCGGGAGCAAAGGCTGAATATAGTGTCAGATTCCTAGTGGCTGAGTTGCTGGAGAAAGGGCCACATGGGGCAGTGGGCAGTCTGCCAGAATAGCCCAGGGTGCAGGCAAGAGGACAGGAAATAGAACTGGAACGTAGGGAAGGAATGCAGGGGAAACGGGCATTGGAAGTGGAGAGGCAGCAGGGTCTGGAGTTGTGCTTTGTTCCAGGGCATAGTGCGGGGCTGAGGGGTCCGACAGCGAGTCTGCGTGGTCATCCTCAAGGCACATCATTTGTCGGGCTGAACTGGGCATGCATTCATTGAGGGGACTTCTCCAGAAACCTGGCAAGAGAGCATGGTGAGAGAGGACTAGGGAGACGCGCTCTAGAGGGGGCCAAGGGAGTTGTCTGCTGAGGTCCGGGTCTGAAGCAGGGTCCCAACCTCTGGTCCACACTCAGCAGCCCGTAGAAGGCCTGACCGGCACAGCCGTGGACAGAACTCTCAGGCAGAGTCCAAGAGAACTGGAAACCAGGAACAGGAACAGAAAGGCCAGCTTAACATGTTTACATTTTTATTCAGTCCTGCTTATTAATCTTGAATCGTTAACCATCCATCCATTTGCTAACCGCTTCTTCTAATTCAGCATCGCAAGGAGAGCTGAAGCCTGTTGGGAAAGGTAACAGGCAGAAGGCAGGGCACACCCTGGACAGGAAGCTAGTCCATCACACAGACACAAACACACTCACACCCACACCAGGCCAATTTTCCTAGAAGCAAATTACTGTAGCTTACCAGTATGGTAAGTAGGAGGAAATTAGAGCTATGTTAAATTAAAGATTATCAAACAATTCTTCAGTGAGCATGGCAAAATACCTGAGAGCACATTAATAAATGGGAAGAAAACTTAAGGATAATAAATGGTTATGAAGTGGTCTAATACACTGTCTTCTAAAACAAGTCTGACTCATAGCTGTCACCTGACATCTGAACAGATGAAAACTGCAGAACTCAAGGGAAACCCATTTGAAAACAGGGAGAACATACAAACTCCACATATTGTAGGTAACAACCCAGAATTGAACTCAAGGCCCAAATGAGGCAGCAATGCTAACCACTGCATCACTGAGCCATCTGTCACCAGAATATATTACTATTATTACTGTGCATTTAATCAAATCATAGAGAAGAAGACATTTTGTTACTTCCATCGCATTACAGAAATAAAAAGTGACCTGCACCTGTAAATTCATTGAATCCAAAGACATGCACATCCCATCTCATTCATTAATAATATATTGTTTTCTGATATTTATTTGTGATCTTTTCTGCATAGTCTAATGAAACAAGAGGAGCTAATTAGAAAGTCAAGTTGAAAGTCTCTAAATTCAGGATATTAACATGCAAAGAAATTTGACTCAATTCAAAGCTGATTTTTAAAGGGAATCTAATGGTAAACGTAAAATAGATGTGATGTTTCTTGAGCATAAATTACACGTTATTAGCAGTTATCAGGAACAGTTGACTAAAAGTGCTTCAGATAATAATAGAGACAGATACAGTAATAGAGAATATTTTTGTTTTTAGTTGTTGTTTAGAATATTTATATTCATGAAATATGGCTAGTATTCATATAATGAATTAAAAATGTTAGAATATTAGATTCCAATATTAGCAGCAATGTTGAGTTTGTCATATCGCTTTATGGATTTAGGGTACATACAGTAGAAAATAGCAAATAGAGCTTTCTATTTAATAGCAAAAGAAGTCAGACATTACATCATCAATACTGTTCTACATCAACAAAATTATTTGCAGCTCCTAATTACTTTTCACCCTTATCAAATTCTTTGGATTGTACCCGTGTCCTACAAAACGCCGTTATCTGTTTTTTTGGCAATCCTGGATGTCCCTACTATCTGGCTGATTCAGATAACTACAGATTAAACTACTGTAGCTGCACAACATACAGTGTCGATCTTGCAGCACTTTAAAGCTGAGAAAAATTCATACAAGAAAAGGTTGTAGTTTTGAAACTATCATTGTACAATTAATGCTAAATGTGTCAACCACATCCTGGTTTAGGTCTCACAGCCTGGAGCCATATTCTTGCTATATAATATCCAAATGATGGGGGATATTTTGGAAACCAGTATATGTAGAGTTGCAGTACACGTTATCACCTCCTGTGGCTAGCAGCACCACTACCTAAGCCTTCCCAACAAGATCAGTGCAATGCAGTTGAATCAGCTGTTTATTTTCCCACCTTTGAATATAAAACTGAGATACAATAGTTACCTTAAAAAAAAACAATGCAAGCATACTAGCTCATGTGGATGCTAATGTTTATGCTTTCTCATTATACTGTATTTACTTCATTAGGAGAATATAATCCTTTCTCATAGATAACTTTTTTTTTTACCTAAAAAGCAGAATTTTTGTCTTTATGCATTTACATTGATGGTCATCAAAGAACTTTATGATGTTCTCTTACAAAGCTACTTGCTAGCATTCCAGGCATGTACTGTAGCTGCTACAAATGCTGATTGGTCTTTCAAGTGCTGTCAACGCATCTATGTACAGTATCTATTCATGTACCTCTGCAATTGACAGGTGTATCAAGTGCTGCCCCCCTCATGACCTCAATTACGTATTCAGTTCTTTGTCAAGTATGTGATGTTCAAAGGCATCGGTATGTGACACCAGTTTAATGTATACTTTTTTTTCAAAGCAAAATATCGTAGTGGACTAAGAGGTTATAATTGCAAAATAATGATTATCCAATAAAATATCCAAAAATCAGATAAAAAATTGCTTCTGACACTATCTCGCTACACAAGGAAATTACAAAGGTTAATTTTACTGTAATTTCACCCCCTGAAGTCAAGGAATACTGAATGTTACATGAAGTGTGTTCTTTATTCTCCAGCACAGCATGGAAATAGTGACCAGGTGACAAACTTAGACAGGACACATAAATATTTATTGCAAAGACTTCCACACAAAAATGCAACATTTACAGCTACTACATGTCTGTGAGTTCCAGAATTGTGCTTACTACAGACATAGAAAACCCAGAATGTTATTCCTATAATCTAAACACAAAACACACTAAAGTGCACATTAAACTTGCAAACTGTTAATCAAAACGAACCTGCCCAGGAATAAACCTTCCTGTCCAAAACAAATGCTCACACATAAAGGGGAATCACATTTTCTCTATCAAACACTGTATCTCTTACCAATGAGTCATTTTGAGTTGGTGAATTCCACAATATAGGAAATAATAATTTCTTCAAACAATTAAGACAGCAGGCTGCTTTCATCAAGACTGTGGTTCTCTTCCACAGTCAGTTTGAGTGTTCAAACTACTGTACCTAGACAGAATCTGATTTCAAGTCTGATGAAAGAGGAAAACTCATGGTCTAATCTCCACTGCTACCACCAGTGATGATTATACCTTCTTTCTTTCTTGTTTAATCCTTTCTTTTGTCTGTGCCATTCCACTGTATTTATCCTTGTACTGTAGGTCTTGAGGTCTACTTTGTCCTTTGATCTATTGGGCAGGCTGGCCTAGTGACATAGAAATGTCTGGGCACTCTTGAATATTTATGTAATATAATAATATGTCTGACTTAATAATTTAATAGTTAATTTATCTCAAGGTCCAAGCATAGATGCATAAAAACTTGATAACCCTTGAAATGAACTGTATAATAGGGAACATTTTCTGGGAAATACATTTAGTTAACTCCCATCTGCAACAATTGATAATTGTTTTGCAATATACAATATACAGTAAATAGCAAATGCATTTGCACATTTAGTTGACATAAATTGTAAATTGATGTGGAAAACGTGTATCAAAGCTGTTTCATTCTGTTTGAGTGAAAGAGAAAACTCACCAATGTATAGTATGCTTGTAATAATGTCAGAAGCAGAGAGTATAACATTAGCAGCCTTTAAGACTTTTTGTTGCATTAAAAAACTGTTAGCCATAGAACGTTCAAGTAAAAATAAACAATTATCTTTTATAACTTTTGCACATCATAAAAACAATATTACATACAATGCAATATTGCAGAAATGATGTAGTTTTGTGTGTCCATGATAAGATTGAATTAGCAGAATTAAATAGAACTTCCCACTAGACTCACTGTACCATGCTATATGTTTTCAATAACAGCATAGACCTGACATTCAGAAACTTTTGGTTTTTAGAGATCAATTTACCACATTTACTTCAGGAGGGTAGCTGTGTCAGCATGCGTAGGCTGCAAAGGCTACATTTTACCAAGTAAGAAATTAATCAAATTACTTTACACTGCCAAATCTGTACAGTGTTTTACACAGGATTAAAAGCTGTATGGCTTTGCTTTCATTTAATTGCTTTATTTTCTACTTCTTATTTCTGTAACACAAGAACGGATTGTTTTCTTCACAGCTAATCTACTGTTTGAGGCTGTATAGATCAGAGATTCGGATATTATACATAGAGAAAGGTTTAAACTGTAGTACTGTAGGTCTTGCAATCCTATTCATCATCATTAAAACAAAATAAAAAATCAACCCACTCATCCGCATCTGGTTGTTTAGGTGCTTGTTTTATAATTTGGGATATAGAGCCCCTGTTTAGCAATGCATTGCATTATAAAACCCCTGAATTATGATTTCCATTATGGCATCTACGTGATTATTTGTGAGAATGTACTGAGAAATAGAGGTCACAATTAACTATAAAGAGTTGCGATTTGTCTGCTATTATGGATGATGGTTTGGGACTTGAAAAAAATCATAAAATGGGAATGTCATAGTGTATTTAGAATATGCTCTATCCATTTGGACATGAAAAGAATAAGAAATAATCGCTTTAATACAGAAACATGTGCAGGTGATAAGCCAAAGAAAGTAAATGTAAGTCATACTCATAAAAGAATAGCAAAAACAATATAAAAAATCCTTTAACAGTCCAATGACTGCCCTCTAAATGGTTTCTTTTACTTTATACAGATTCCACACCACTTTATTAAAAGAATGAGTGTGATCATCAGTGATTACCTCTTCACCTTTTTAAAGCTATTAACCTCGGTGACTTTTCATCTGCAGTAGATACCTAAAAAGTGTTATGTAGAGATATTTTAAGCAGTGCACTACAATTCACCACCTGCAATTGACTTCTTCCTTTCAACAGGTTTTAAGTTGCGCTGTGTAGCTTCAGACTCTCTCACATAATGTAAATCTTGAAAGAATAAAGAATAGTTATGAAAGACAAGAGACCATACAGCAGGTTCAATCGTGTTTCAGACATAGTAATTCAAATTTCATGTTGCGTTTTTTAGAAGATTTCATGGAATTAGAATCTGCACTGTGGTCGCAACGTTCCATTCCTATTACAGTTGCTTTCTATTTCCAAAAATGAATCTCTTACATTTTACTCTAGCACACAAGTTTTGTTTTATTGAATTTGTCTTGGTGATATATATATTAAATATATACATAATGCATAATATACTGTATATTACAGTGTTTTTTTATTTATATATCTGATTTAGGCTACAAAAATCCACAGTCTGGTTTGTAAACCTTTACACTCATGTTCCTTAGCTTGCATCCAGTTTCATAAACAACCTATCAAAGATGGTCCATTTGTATTTATTTTGAAATCGAATCTGAGAGGTGGAGGCAATACTTACTCACTGTGTATGTGACAGCACCTGGGGACACATCTATTGATTCTTCTACTAATAACAACAGAACAGTTTCATAGTTCCTGTTACTCAAGAAATCATTCCAAAACACTTTGTAAAACTGAAGCAAAGAATTGAAAAAAAAAATGCCCATATGCAAATGTATACTGTATAATAATCGATGGCCACTGCATTTGAAGTAATCTTCCACTAGCATTATGATGATCACAATATAATTCAAAACTCTGAAGAGATGTTATTGCTCACTGAGGTGCATTCTGAGCACTAAACGTTACAGGGACTGAACACATGTCTGCTTCAATGGCTCTTACGATCAATTTAATCTGAAATGGCCACCCCTCCCTCTTTGGCTAATCTCTCACATAATGCAAACACAAAAGCACATTGTTTTTCTATGAACCAATGAAGTACAGTATGCCTAATAGAGAACTGCCAAGGTATTCATGTTATTGTTCTTTTATGCAATGACAAGACGCTTTTAATTTATGACTTTTACAGAACAAAGTTCTTTTCTATGGCAGATCCTATGTTCCAAAATATGAAATTCATGCACATTTAAAATGAGTCAAAAGTATAAAATCATGTTGGCAGTAAATATACATTTTTTTCCCCCTCATTAAAACACTGATGTTCCTTGAAAGGTGATAAATAAAATAAATACAATTGTGGTTGTTGTTAGTGGTGTATTAAAAGGGGTTGGTAAATAATCAATGCTTTCTGTACCATGTTCATAAAACATTTGTAACTATGCTAAGCATTAGTATACAGTACTTTTTCCTGATACAAAAGTAACTCCATGAAGCTGTCAAATATCACTTAAATGAGGTAAAAACAGGTTAATTTGGCAGATTTTCCCCAAGCTCGGCTACCATCTAGGGAGATCTTACACATCCTTACTACTGAACATTAAAAACTTCACATGCAGTATATGAGGTGTGTCCTATCAGTATTCTCAAAACATTTCATGCTTGCAAAATTAAAAATGTTTTACCCCTGCATGAAACATGCATTAAGAATAAAATATTTTTTTATAAGAGATACACAAGTAGTTTATGAGGTACTTCATAAGGTTCACCAATATTAATTTGAATTAATACTGAATATTTTGCTCACCAGTGTTTAGTTTTCAAAATACTGTGAAACATTAAAATGATGGAGTCGGCTCACACTCAGGGCTATGTGCTGCAAAATGAATCTGTAGTTATAAGCTATGGTACTGCAGATATGTAAAGTATATAATACATGCATATCTGAGCACATAAATCCCTTCCTCTTTAACACTACTATTTAAACCATACACTTCCTCAAGGAGTATAACAGAAAGTAAGTAACAGTACAATACCTCTGTGGCTCTACTGTAGCTCAGCTTTCTCTGTGAAATGCAATCCTATGATAGCATATCACCTCACAGCACACTGTCACTATGAGACAAAGTAATCCTTATATTTAATTAAATGCACACAGAGCATATAAAATAAGATTGTATTATTCTCCTAGTATTAATAGTGATAAATTACCAAATAATGTATCTGTCATATAAATTTTATATATTGTCAGCATGAAATATGTTATTGTTTCTTTTTTTAATTTTTAGCTTCCAGATATGTCAACTGTGTGATATACACTATAAAACTGGAATCTTCATTAAACTATATGAAGCATGAAGGGTATTATACAGTAAAAGCAATTTTTTCATATTCTTTTTTCTCATTGTCTACTGGCAAAAAATATACTGTACAGGTAAAATGAACATCCTAATTTTATTTTGCATACATGGGTTCTGTGATCTTTAGTTTATTCAATAGTTCCTGGGCAAATCAATTTTTGTTCATTTTCCAGCTGTTACTCCCAGTAGTCCAGAAGATTAGTATGGAATCAGTAAACTCCAGTTCTCCAATATTTCAATGTCCTTTTTTGCTTTAGTTTACTGTATGTGCTCGATTTGACATTTATATTTTTCAATTGTCTAAATAAACAGACAATTACACCAGTAAAGAATACCTTCTTGACCTGGGAGGTCAAGCAGAATGAAACCCAGACACCAAAGCAACCCTCAAGGAACTGAACTTGACTCCCTCAATACCTGGTACAGAAGGTACAGAATAATGTTCTGTATTGCAGTCCCTGGTCTATGGTATGGGCCCTACATTTTTAGCAGCTAACAATTTTCTGTGTCCCATTTTAAGGCTACAAGACATTTTATGGGTGTCCCTGCTGTTGTGTACAGTAGGTCTTTTATATAATTGCTTTTACTTTTTTTGTTAATGTGGTAATGTAATTTTTTTTCCTGTGGTCAGTTTCAGTTTTCCAAACGATTTTCACATTTGTTGAACTAATAATACCATTAATGCAATGAAAATGAATAACCCTTTTTTCATTCGTGTTTGTTATTCACATAATGATAATTCCCTCTTGAATTTTCATTCTCATTTAAAAAATACATCAGACAATAAAATAGAGTAACTTATTTTTAGGGAGGGTTTGAATGAAAGCAGACATTTGCTGATATGCTTCCACATATGAATCAAATGTTTCCATTGTAAACTTAATAATTTAAATAAACTACTTATTTAAGAATCATAACATATTGAATGATCTAGTCTGAATGACACAGAGGGAGCAAAGGAAAATAAAATAAAAAACTGCAGAAGTGACAAGTGTGTCTGTTGACAACCACAAAAGAAGGAGTTTCTTTTACAGCAGGTTCTGGTGCTGCTCTGTGGTGATAAGACAAACCCAAAGGTGTTAATTAGTTTTACAGAGGAAACAATTTCTAAAGCAGGCTGAAGGCATTATTCTTCCTGTACACCCTTTCCACTGCAATGTGCTATCTTTTAGTAAACTGACATTGGTTTGAATTTCTAATTGCTTTGTAATCCCTGGGAATTATGAACTGCCTTTGAATCCCATTTGTAAGCAGTTTTTGGAGACAAATATACACATGGGTAGAACAATCAGCTAATATGTCACCATTAGACGCTTGGAAAAAAACGTTTCATAAATCAAATTACAATGCACACTGCCTATTAAGAGATATGTGCATATATACTTTCAGATTTTCACAGTCCTCCTGAGACAAGGTACTGTATGTCCAAAAGAGATTTGGAGGGGACGTAATGTTAAGAAGGTTGCAGAGGTGTTTTAAAACAATTCTAAAAGGAGATCGGATGTGACTATTTCATTCTATCCTGAAGCTTGATGGCATGTTCTGAATGTGCTGTTGTATGCAACTTTTGTGCTAGAAAACCCCTGCCAGATGGTCGTACTTTTGTATAAAAGCCTGTGAGATTTAGTGGAAGGTATTCACCAAGAGCAAATTTGCAGAAAAAAAAAGAGGTGTCACCACTTAATCTTTTAAAACACAAATCACTTCTGAGTAGAGCTATAACAAAAAAATCACTGCAGTTCCAAAAGTTAATACATTCAGTTATATTCACATGTTGTGTTTTAAATTGACCACAAGTATTTTCCTTCTGAAGTGACACTGGAGAAGAGAAAGATCTTTACACACATTTTGTGAATCAGTACTTAATGGCCTGCTGCAGAGTTATGGAAGAGGCTTCTTGAAATACTTTTTCAATTTATTTAAAATTTTTCACCTTTATAACATTTTATGATGTTAAACTTGTAGGACCTTGATAATGTTAACAGTTTAAAACAATAAAGTACTGTTTTGCAACTATTTAAAATAAGACTGAAAAAGGCAATTAACAATCAGCATGCTCATGGCAGACGATAAGTATGATATTTGAGGGAAAAAAACGTAATGGTGTGAAATGAAAATAAATGTAGAAAATCTTTTTATGGATAAGTAACATGAAATATTTAGGCTTTAGATCAGGACTGATGTCTTTTGCAACTTGGTTTTAACCTTTAAACCGTCCAGGACTTCACTCCTTCTTCACCTTGTAGTACCCTAAGTTACAAGCAGCAGTAGTAAATACAATACCTTGTCATGGTTATTTCCTTTGGTCTTCTTTTTCACTGGCTGACACGGAAACATAGAAATGGCATAGGTGTATGAGTCTCCGTGCTCCTAGGCCTCTCACTCCTAACCTGGGGATCTTTCAGCCATCCGCTACTGAGCGCTCTCAGCCAGTCATCTCCCAGTGAGATTCCCCTTAAACTCCACTGGCTGTCTAACTCACCGTGAGAGAGAGAGATATGCTCAGACAGCCCTGTTCTCTTCCTAGAACAGGCCTCTTATTGTATTGATCAATCCCCTCCGGGATTGCGCTGCAACCTGCTTATTCCCAGGTTCAGACGTTATCTCGGTGTCTCATCCTGAGACCCTGTCTTTCACTGTCCCCATGACAGTGAGAGCCTAACTCCCTGTGAGCTCTGACACTCGCTCACACACTTGACAGTGAGGGTTCAACCCCCCTGAGTCGACCAAGAACTGAGTCACTGAACTCTTATATAGAATACTGACTTCATCCAGGTGATGAATTAGCATATAGCATATTAGCATGGAATGCCTCGCCAGCGCCCTGTGTTGACTCAAGCCCTCCACTGACACTCCA
The DNA here is from genome assembly GCF_059453375.1 of Lepisosteus platostomus. Classification (NCBI taxonomy): domain Eukaryota; kingdom Metazoa; phylum Chordata; class Actinopteri; order Semionotiformes; family Lepisosteidae; genus Lepisosteus; species Lepisosteus platostomus. The sequence goes on from NC_142616.1 coordinate 59,315,543, forward strand.
GATTTAGTTGCCCTCTTACAGGATTCTTTTTAAAAATATATATACTGTATATATTTTTATAAAAGAGGGATAAGGATAAAAAGAAAAAGAACAAGAGGGGGTCAGATGTGGCTAAAGCAGTAAAGGTGTTTACCGGTACATCTTGAGGTCTGTGCTCTTGACATTGCTAGTTCAAGCATGGGCTGTGTCTCTTTTGGCATGCCAGTAAGACCTTCTCTGCTCTTTCAACAGATTCTCCTGAGTTCTCCTGAGTGAGTTACTGTGGAGCATGAGGCATGTAAAATGACAAATGGCTCTGCAGCTGGGTGTGTCAGAGGTTCATGTACAGTAAGTGCGTACTATTTTCTCCTAAGCAGGAAAGAGGAGTCATTGCTGGAAAGGTGAAAGCAACTTCCAATTTGAAATCAGGTTTTAGAAAATTATCAACAGTACTTATATTTATATACAGTATTTCCCTTGTATTTTTATGTATATATATATTTCACTTTAAACAGTACATGACTTAAGGATCTAGGTTTTGTTATTTTGTTGGCAGTAAAAATGCATTAAATGCTTACAAATATCAACCTTAAAAGAATCAGTCACAAGATTTGTGATACAGCAAGCAATAGGGAAGGAAGTCTTTAGTAGACTCAGGACTTGTGACTTAATTTAGTTTTTTCTCAAAATTACACCACTATAAAAAAAAACTTCAAGCTTTAACTCCATGAATTCCCACAAGGTAAGAAAGATTTGTGAAGTCTATTAGTGAGAAAAGTCAACTACTAGATCATTTCTCTCCAGGTGAAAATCTTTAGAATCAATCTTGAAGTTGCTGCTGGGGATTCCAGATTAAAGTAGAGTGGGTAAGAGTTTAAACCAGTGCCTTTTGCATTTAATTTCCTGTTGTTTACTCCTCAAGTTCTGTCAAGTACTTCATTTTTCCTTTGTGAGAAAAAATGTTGCTGTTTTGGATAGCTTGGAATTGAAGGTTTAAGACCCCAACTATAGGTACAGTACCGTCACACTTTCCATCCTCACACAAGTGAATATGTGAGTGCGTGTTATGGCCCATACAGCAGTAAAGGCAATGGCTTCTACTGTTGGAAGTCATTAAAAGGAGTCACCATTTTGACATTTCAGAGGCACGACTACATCCGTCTAAAGTTATATGGCAAAATAAATCAATAACATAATAGAAAGTGCTTTAAACAAATTTAGAAAGCAAATTTAATGTTTTCTAAAATGTCTTTATTGTTTTCAGTGAGTGGTTCAGAAATAAGGTAACTAATGCATCTACAGTGTGCTTTTCCAACAGTCTCAAAGGATAACATGACCAATGGACTAACCCTTAATATCTAGTTTAAGTGAGATAAAATAGTATCCTTCAGGCTCTGAGGCATAGATAAAGTAAAAATTATTTAGGTCCCAAAGAGGCTCTTACAGTATACCACGTACATCTTTGTGTCTGTCTAGTCTTTATCGCTATTAAACACACCTGTCCCATTCTTGAAGGTAACACAATTAAACATTTAGACCAGATTAGCAGAAGTACCAGAGGCATTGTGATGTACTGTACCCTTCTACGGTAAATTATAAATATATTATTAAAAATAATTATAAAAAAGAAGCTTGCATATTTTAATTCAATCAGTAGATATACAGTAGATAGTAATACACGTTTTGAGAGGGGTAAATATTTTTTAACAATGCTGTGGGACCACTCCTTAGAATTTTTTTGTCCAAAAACAGAATTCTGGGATAAGTAAACCAGTAGCTTTAAAGACAAGGTCTGCATTAGTAAGCAGTTACTATAATTATGACAGGCCATTCTTGACGATCTTTAGAGTACTGTATAACTGGTCCCTGTTCATGCATGAACCAGGAATTGAAGCAGTCCTAAGTAACTAGAGATGACTGGCTCCTATACACCTAGCAAAGAACACAAAAGGGTCACTTAAGTCATCCTCATAGATAAAATCAGATACCTAGAAAAGAGATTTTAACTTTTGTGCAGTATCTCTCATCTACTAGGAAGAACACATCTCTAGCTCAGAGAGTCTGGAACTCCTGGTTTTTGCGATAAGATGCAGTTTTTACAGTATCTACAATCACTTACTGCTGCTGCTTTCCTTGACCTCTGTAAATACGAGAGTGTGAAAGACATTAACAGAAATTAGACTCTACATTTTACACAGGGAATCCTTTTTAGACAGAACCAGGTAACTGACTGATAGTGTCAAAGCAGAGAGATTGTTTAAAAGCTCCATTAAGTAGTTGGTATTAAAATTATAGGTACGTCTAAAAGTCTTTTCTAGTGTATTATCAATAATTATTTTCTAATGTATTACAAGATTAAAGGGTAGGGAAGCTCTACCCTAACCCTGTGAGCGATGGGGAGATCCCAAGGTATGAATCCTTCAAGTCATTCGGAATGGAGTGTGCATGTTCCTCTTGTTGCTGTATGACTTGTCTCTTGGTGCTCTTGTTCCCCCACCTTTCAAAAGAATGCTGTCAATGTTCAATGAACTGTGTAAACTGTGCCTTTGTGCTTCTGTGTGTCTGTGTCCTGCAATGGGCAGGCATTCCATCCAGAGTCTAGTCAAGCTCTGTTCCCTATTCCTCTGGGGTAAGCTCCAGGTTGCCATGAACGTTTCCTGGCATAAGTCACTTACTGAGAGTGGATGAGGGGATATTTTTTTCAATTCCACTTATCCCAACCTTTATTCAATGCAGAACTCAGACACTTGATCAATATATGAAGCCAGACATTCAGATCAGTTTCCTGAGGGAACATAGACCTGGTGTTTTTTTAGTAGTCAGCTGTTTAGTGAATGTGTCAGTAATTAATTTGGAGATGCTAAAATGAAAGCTTAGACAAGGCTGGGATCTAAACAGCAGTTTATAGTATTTGAATTTAATACAATTTATACAATTACCTTTCATGAACAAGACTTGCAAACTGCATCCAATATATAGAAAATGTTCAACTGAAAAGAAACTTATGTAAGTACTTGTTATGCAGTGTTCATCAAGCTAAATAATATTATAGATGTGCAAAACATCTAATTCAATTGTATAGAAAAATGTGTTCAGCACATACAGTACAATCCCACATAGGAAAGCTTAATTCTAATACAAGTCTGATTTTATTCCCCACTTTCACGGGTTTCAAAATTGCAAATGTAATAAAATCTTCATTTAAAGATCTAAAGGTAGAAAAGAGTCGATATCATGCTGAATCACCCCCCAAAAAAAGAAATACGGTAAGTCAAAAAAACCCGGTAGCTGTGCATGTGACAATGATACAAACTTTCTGATCACTACATTGTAGTTCACGATACAAATCACTTCAAGACCCTCTCAGATGTCCAAATCATTCTGGTTCTGATTACAAGTTTCCCAGCTGCATTTTTTCTAGATGGCCTCTTTGGAACACAGTTTTGTTTTGAGTTTCTTAATGCTGCTGGTAAAATGTTCCAATGACAGTCAGCTCAGTGCATAGACTGGCAGCTCTGCCAAACAGAAGAGTAGACTGGCAGTTCTGCCAAACACAGAATCTGAACCTTTAGTCTGGCATACGGTTTGGCATATGTTATTGGATGTTTGGGTGTTACAGTACGTCTGCAGTGCAGCCACAGTCCTGCTTGCCAAATGTGGAAACACCAACATGTATTGTCATTTTGTTTACTGTATATCGACTTCACTGCAGAGTTTTTGTCAAAATAGTGTCTAATAACCGCAACATTCCAGGTAGCCACAATAATCGCCGAATAAAAAGCAAAAGGATCTAAAAATATGATCGGGTCAGCCACTATTAAACTAATTAATGTGCTTACTAATTTTTGTGCTCAGCAATTGTTATGCTACAGTATACTTAATCTAAAACAACTTCATGCATGTTGTCCAAACTAATTGAGAAGAAATATGTTAAAGAGTACATTGTTCATTCAAGTTCTTGTTTTCTACAAGTATTGTTTTTTGTAAACAGGACTGTGAAAAGACAGAAGGCCTGGCAGTTTACAAAAATGAAATAATCCTTAATGGCAGAAGGAGTTTTGAAAAGGACTGCAAAAATAACATACTAAAACAAAGAAGCTTATGAATTTCAGTTTAATAAATTGACTCTTCTTATAGTCTTCAATGAAAGACTGCAGTCAAATCACTAATTGAAATGTACATATTCAAAGAATCATTATGCCTTTACTTCATTTGCTTTCAGCTGAAGTCTTTCTGCTTTCAACAGAAGTCTTGTTTTGAAGCATTATGATAGATGCTTAACAAAACAGTATCTTGCAGTCTATTACATTCTTTTCAATTCTTTTGAGTGCTACAGTGTGTCACGCAAAGTCCAAAAATCTGACTTAATGTTGACATGAAGCAGAGAAATCAATGCTGTTCTAAATTAAAAGCATAAAGCTACTCACAGCTGAAGACCAAATAGTGGGTCACTTTCAGAGAAGAGTCCTAAATGAGAAGACAATTCACAGCTTGTTGATTAACGTTATGAAAGAAAAAGAAAGCAAATTGAGTATGTATATTCCACTTGTAACTCTAGAAAAAAAAAACGTTTTTCTAAGCATTTCTTGAAACAGTACACATTTCTGCTGTTAGACTTCATTCCTTCTTTTTGTTTGTCTGGTCACTACAGAAATGTACTGCTGCTGCCATCTCCTGGTCATATCGCCCTCCACATCTTTTCTGTCAAAATGTAGAACAGGCTCTGCAGTTACAGTTGCTTTAGCACCAGTTTGACAGGTGTTCAGCAAAGTGACAGTCTCACATTAATCTCCTGTGGTCAGGGTAAAATCAGGTGACTCGGTTTTGTTCTGTAATGTTTTCTGTAATTCTAGAAAACCATAATACTTCACAGTACTGTTGGACATATTCAAAGAAAATTCAATTACTTACAAAGTACAGTAAACTCTCATCAGGAATTATACACATTTTCATTTTAAGATATGTATGTTTATGGATCTCATGTAATTATAATGGATAACTATGCAATTTTCTAACTTAAAAAAAACCACTGAACTGTCTAACATAATCTGTATGTTTCACCTTAATAAAAAATATGTCAGTTAATATTAACAGAAATTAATTCATCTGTCTAGTTATACAGTATACATACAAATATTATAGGATTGGGCTGTTTCCCTTTATTTAAGTTTTGGTCTAGAGTTAATAATTAAAGTGGTGTATAGAAATTTAGAAAGGAAAATTGTGATATACTAGGAGTCATTCTTGAATCAGGGAATAGAGGTTTGAGGGAATAAATATTTAGAGCACACATTTATTTGGAGGAACAAATAATCATATTCAAAAAGAAAACAAAAACAAAATATGCAGATTTGTCATTGAATAGAAGTACAGATAGAACCCATCTTTAAATCAACTGATTGGACGCATTGGCTTACAATTTACAAGTAACTGTACAATTATAGAAGACAAATATCACTCATTTAAAAATAGACAAAATCACTCAAGACTGTTTCTGGACACCCTGGGTATCAGTTATTTCCATTAGGTTACATGCTGCTATTCTCCAGGTACATTAAAGTAAAACAACAGCAGATGGAAATGTGTAACATGGTGCATTTCAATGTTTCCTGTAGGTTATCATGTGGAAAGTCTCTCCAAGAAAAAATAATGGGCACAAATTTCTCTTTCCGTCTGTTGTTCATTCTTCAGCCACTGAAAATGGATGGGCAGGTATGTACCTGTAAATTGTTCGCTCTTAAAATTTATTTCCTGTCAGCTGAACTAAATGTTTAATGTTGTTTCATCTCAAGGCTATGTCTGACCCACTTTTATTACCCAGGACTCTCGTTTAACTATAGAAGCACATGTTGCCAGCCTCCCTGATTAATGCTTTTTTTATGCCTTGATGTGCTGTTGTTCTTTTCTTGCCTCGTGGTAGGCAGGTTCTTAAGCATTTAAGTGGTGGTACAGATCATTCAAATAGCCAAATAAGGAATTAAAATGGAACATGATTTTATTTCTAGAACATAACATGGTATGCAAACATTTATTATTCAGACAACACAATGTTCTAAAACATAAAGATTTTCTTACAGGAATGCCAAGTAAGAAATTAAATTGGAGTGAATTAAGCAACAAAACAGAAATATGTTCTATTTAATCAGTATTGTAAAGTTATTTTTAGAAGTGTATGCAAATACAGTAAATACATATATATATATACTGTACATGTACTGTCTAATAAATATAACAAGTCTCCATGTTGGTTTAAGTTTATTTAAGTCAAAGGTTGCTAACAATAAAATGTGATAACTATGAACTTTTCACTATTTGATATCCCCGTGGACAGTTTTGAAACTGCAGACGAGTTGATAAAATGATTGCAGTTTATGCTGGTTATCTGAACAAGGAATATGTTTGTACCGCACAGCCATGGGTAAGGGCAGACTGAAAAATCATCATCACCATATCAGTCTTGATATGAAAGTGCTCTGAATCACTTTTCTTAGAAGATGTACAAGTATTTTCCTTTAGATTAAAACAAAACATTGTATCATACATTCAGAAGACAGTGACTTGCTATAAGAATTTCCTTACTAGGTTAACTGACAGAACCTACCCTCAACCAGAATGGTCCCAATTGTCTGCACACACAAAACGTCACAAAGAAGTAAAGTCCAAGAGCACCATGCACGATCTTGACATATCAAACACAAACTTAATTATACCCTTGTCAGAATGTTGAAGGAACAGATTTCACCACTGATCGAATCAATTACATAATTAACTCTCACTGTATAGCCCTTTTCAGGAATTTGAGGCCGTATAGAGGCCACCAGCTATAACTACAAGCCGTTCTTAAACTGGCCTGCTACAGTAACCTACTGTTGTACGGTATACAATGTGTGCTAATCATAAAAGTGCAGCTTCATTCCACCTTCTATCACCAGCTTTGTACAACTAGCTTGTTTGACCATGTTTTCGACCAAAAAGAAGGTCTGATTAACTAGTGAGTTGCCATGCTGACAAAATGATTTCTCTTATTTGGACAGATGACAAATCAGTCAGTCAGAATTTTCTCGCATCCACCATAACCAATTTTCAGATGAGCATGGACCGAGAGTTAATTTTAGTCTTTATTGTAGCAGAGTATCTGACAGGGAGATGTGGGGCACCCATGCAACACTGTCTATAGACCATGTATTTTTATTTTGCTTTTAACAACACAGTATGGATGCTGTAGAAGTGAAAAAAGTGAGGCTGTGCCAACCACACACGTAAGCAGACAGAGCTCTAGATTGTATGTGGAGTGAATGATGAATACCTATTCAAAAACTCTTAACTATTGAAAGGTCAGATCCCAAGAAGGAAAAAAAAAAGAAATTGTATTATTCGTTAAAAGTCGGGATTATACAGGCTTCTTGAACTGTTGCACTGTATTTTGATTACAGCAAGTTTCATCTCAGTGGGAACATTATACTTGAAAGGTCATGCTCAATTGAAAATAATGGATTTGACCTTTTTTCCCCCCAAGAGTTGAAATGATTCTTTTCGTTATCAGTCAGATCTCAAGCCAGTCTGAGAGGCACAGTATTGTGTATTTATATCAGGAGAAAGTTTGTTTCCCTTTTGTAGTCAGACTTTTATAATAATAAATGTGAAACCTATTGTAAAAGTTTTTTAAAACTGGGACTCCACCATTGGGATTTTCGATAAAATTCATTTTTATTATTTACTAAGAAAAGTGTTACTGTGTAAGTGGAATCATGAAAGTAACATCACACAATGATCAATACGCATTGCTACTGACATGCCATACTCTGTGCACTAAAATTAGCTAAACAATAACAAAAATATGTGTGCCACTGAATAAGTATGGGCTTTTACATAAGAAACTGTGGGCTGATTTGTGGGCTTAAAATAGATCACTATTTGGGACTGAATCAGGCATTAGCGATATACTGTACAAGGCTTTCCCAGTCCTGTTGCAGGAACCCAGTGATGCAGTGATTTACTGCTGGCTTAAAACTGCTTCACTATTAATGGGGACACCTCTCCTGCCAACTGCTTAGTCCTGGCTGTTTGGGTGAGAGAAAAATAAGTTTCGTGTGAAGCAACATCCCTAGCTGTGCTGTATTACGCATACTTAGACATTTGGCTCGGAGCAAGGGAACTGCACTTGCAATTTATATTCAGGGAGCCCCTAGTGAATTACACAGCAGGTCAGCTGTGAAATTGAGGCTGTACTTTTTGTTAGGCCTTCATGTGCTTCAGAGACAGGGCTGCTTCTTGTTTATTGTATCTGTTTTTTTTATTGAATTTTTCCAAAAAGACTTTTTGGGCAGGAAAATAAAAACTTTTCTTGGTCACTTCTGTTTTGCCAAACATAGATGAGAAAAGACACAGAACTTTGTGAACAAAATGTCGCAGCAAAATGTGCTCCGCTACAATAAAAAGGATGGTAGGAACCACTCCTACTCTACCAAGGTCCTACCAAGAAATTTGTTTTCTAGATCTGCCTGGTGACAGACTTATTTAGACTAGACGCTGGGGATGCTATTTGGGTCATTGTCTGTATTTGCTAGTAGGTGCGATGATTAACTTTTTTTCAATTGTCAGATTTTAGGATACTGCTAACTACCTTGAGTATTATGATTAAAAATTAAAACTTGTAGGAATGTTCTTTGAAACTTAAGCTACTGTAAATTTCTGTGGATAAGAGTGAGCAGCAAAATGGAATCAAATATTATGATTTATTCCAATTATTGATTTTAACACTAATTATGTTTTGTGCTTCTTATATCAAGTGCTAGCTGGCCATCACAGTGATCACAATTCTCTAGTCAATGAACGCATTCAGGAGAAGGAGCTAAAGTACAGTACAAATGGCTTCTCCATTGTAATTCAAACCTACTGAATATGTTATTTCAAAGCAGGTGAAATTTCATTTCAATCTTTAAGCTTTCCCCTTTCTTCTCAAGATACTTTGAAACACTATGTAATTATGTGGTATTGTATTTTGTGATACAAAGTTCCAAATTAAGAACATCTATGCATTTTTCATAACAGAACTGGAACTTCAACAGGAGAAAGACTTGAAAGGTTAGTGACCTGACCAAACACTTCTTAAAAGAAGGCATTTTTCATCCCACAGCTTAACAAAATATACTTAATGTTCTTTTATTTCTGGGTAACATTTGCACTGAATCCCAAAAATGTACCTTCAAGGTGATTAAAAGTAGAACTTTGGCCTCTTATCAATTTTAATGGTGTGGATGAAGCTTTGATTAAAGCTGCTCTCTGTTGATATAGGGTAAAACACACTTGTTTTACAGTGTATTAATTCTGTGGATGAGAGCATGTTTGTACAGTATGTTTCACTTATTTATCACATATACAGTATTTGGAACATATTTGTTTTTTCTAATAAAAACACTATGCTCCCTTATCGTGCAAACTGCATTTCTTCATATTGCTTCTTTGAAATGTTATCTAAAAGATGCAAAACATCTGCCAAATACAACCTATTATTAGCAGTGATCTGGTGAAACATTTTTGTTCTCCATGTTGCTTCAATTTTCTGCGTTATAATCACAGAAAGGAACATCACATTTTCTGTGGGAGTCTGTAGTCAGAATTTTGCAATAAAAAGTGAAGACAGTCTCCTGTCTCCTTATTGTGCACTGGTATTAATTTAATCCCATTTGAGTTATTTCTACACTAAATTTGGCAGATTACTTCAGAATACGCAACCCAACCAGTTAAATCAACAGCACTGAAGACATTTGCAGTAAATCCTACTAAAATGTCAAGAGCAGCTGGAAATTATCCCACCTAAATATAAATAAAAAAGAATTATCTTAAGGAACTGTAAATTAAAAAAAGCATATCTTACTGACTTAGAATACAATTTGAAAACAAAAGAAATGCCATTCAAGGCTTAACATTATTAAAATGTATCATGTTTTATAACTAAGGTCTGAAGAAGAGTTCTTCCACTTTTTTAACATGTAATTTTAAGGTTATCTTACTTAATTCTTAAGTCTTTAAAAATTCTTAACATTTGCCAGCTGCTCATTATTTTATTAAATACAGTATGTATGAATGTTAATGACTCCATTGTCATTTATACTTTTTTCTTTACAAAAAAATGAAAGTTTTTTTTTATTTTAGTCAGATAATTAAAAAAATATATATTACAAAAATACTCTGAAACTGCAGACATTTTTTTTCATTGAAAACTCAATGGTCAATACAGCAAAGTTGTAGTATTTCTTAAAATTAAGCTTTTGGTGCAAATATGATCATAGGCACATTATAGGCCTACCCTTATAAGGAAAACATAGAGCCAAGCAAATTAAATGATAACTCATATTCTGGCTTCCTGCATTGGCAAAAATATGGTTTCCTTGTTTGGTGGGACTCACTACAAACACAGGTACTTAAGCTGCACTGTTAGCCTGTCGTATCTTGATATTGAGGTTCTATGCCTGGGAACTGTATCTCTTGGAACTGTTTCTTCTTTTCGGAAAGCAAGGAATTCATTTTTCTTTTGGTTTAATGACTCAACATACATTGATATGACTGTGGATTCTGGGCAATGTACTTTTAGTCTAAGGGGCTTTGAAATCTGGACTTTAATCAGAAACAAGAAGCTGGACTCTCAATCAAGCACACCTTATAAAACACTTCCCGAGTTACTTTAGTATGCCTAGCATACGTAATGAACTGCTAATGAACTGTTTTCACTACTAGAGCATGCACTGCAAGAAAACAAATTCAGGAGAATGTTTAGCCGCTGAGGCGTGGTGCTTATTCTACTTCCAACTATTATGCCACTAATAATATAATCTGATTTGTTTCTCCTCCATGCTTCAGGACACACCTATGAGGCCACTAAGACTATGGGCTATCATATTTGCATCATATAAACATCTGATTTAATTTGATCTTATTTGCCTAAGAGTTGATTTCAATTACAGTACAGTACCTTTAGTGAGTTAAAAAAATGATAAAATTACTTATATAAGCAAAATGTAGGTTTACAACTATTATAAGGTACATTCAACCTGCAAATAAATTAACACAATACAGAGAACTTCAGAATACTCTGAAAACAGTAGATAAACTGATTCTCCAGAGCCCCTTGAATGGAAGAGTTGTTAAAAGCAGAATGTATTTTAGAAAAGATGAGGAAACATTGCCATCTAGTGGTATTTTATGCAAGATGACCATTCAAGCAGCCACTCTTAAATTCATAACAGAAAAGGCACTACCATCTACCATAACATAACAAACTAGATGGAAAATAGCTTAAAAAGAGCACCAGCCTTATTTGACAATAAAATGAAGCATTAAACCTGTTAAATGTTCAACACTTGCTCATTGCCTCCTTTAATTTCTTCACTTCCACAACTTCACAAAAAAAAAATCCACAACAGGATTTTTTCACTATTTGCATAGGTGTAGCTGACAGACAAAAAATGAAGATCAAACAGCATCATATGATATAAATAAAATCATTCCTGCCTTTAAGTCTTAGTTGTTTGTTCATGGTTCTCTCACAGTAATAGAAACCAAATTCTGTACAGTGCCTTTGTAAATTTGAAAATAACACCCTCCATAGACATATTTCATATATAGGTTTATTCCATGCTGAAAAAAAGAAGAAAGAGAACACAACGTTTCGGCCGTGGAGCCTTCTTCAGGTGTGAATTCACACCTGAAGAAGGCTCCACGGCCGAAACGTTGTGTTCTCTTTCTTCTTTTTTTCAGCATGGAATAAACCTATTACTTGTTCCTTTGCAGCCTACGCATGCTGACGCAGCTACCCACCTGAACATATTTCATATATGCCATGTACAACATAGCAGAAGGCTTTAATATTTTAGGGGGAATTTGTCTGTTTCAGGCAGTTCTGGAAAGCGGGTAAGTTTAGTCCAGGGCATTAACCAATGATCAATTAACATTCAATAATTATAAGAGAAGAATTCTCTCAGGTTTTTATATTTGAAAACTGGCCATGACCATTCAAACAGCTTCCTTCAGGACTATATTTCATTGATGTATTCCTTTGCATCTCAGCATGTGATCTGAGAAGAAGTGCTGTGACTGCAGGCACTGATCAGTTGTACTTACCTCAAGTCCTATAATATGAAACAAGAATTTTAATGGAAGTCCACAATGATGAAGGAATACACAACAGAATGGATAATGCTGTGCTCAGGAATCTCCCACTGGTAATTTCTCTATGGTAACCTGGAGTGCTTTATTTTAACATTACACAAATCTTTTTAATATGCTAAAGTTGTCTCCAATTCTTTCATCCCATGAGGGTTAGTGTTGTAAATAGGTTCTGACTAGTCTGACAGTGCTTTATGACAGAGTAAATGAACAGTTTTTTTCTTCTTCTTCCTTCTTGTAATGAACTGCTCATTGCTCTTGAGACTAAAATTCACTTTGGAAATCCTGCACAATTAATCAATTTAGAAAGTGCTGTCAGCTCTAAATTGGAAAAAGGAAGATCTTTTGTCATCCAACAAACTCTACCTTTTACTGTGTGAGAATGATTAAGACTCGAGTTGAATTTCATTAGTGTTTACAGTACAAGTTGATGTTACAATAAGTGACTTCCATTATAAAATACACAGCTATTACTGAACACTGTGGAAACATTATTAAAGACTGATGTATTATCACAAGGCCTGTGTCCCCGGATTTTGCTTTTATTTTAATAGAACTAGTCATTGAAAATCATGATACCAAAGAATTGCATAAATGATAGGGAACTGGCCTTTTGTTAGTCCTAACAAATTTAACAATTTGTCTAGATGACGGCTGCGTACATAAGCTAAAACACTTCTGGACAGAAAAGCAACCAAAATGTATCTATGCATGCATACTGTACATATTATTTAAGCAGATATTCCCATAAAGAAGCAGCTTGATAAATAGAACCCAAACAGAAACAACAGAATGTATGCTCTTACCAGATACCAATATTACAGTTTCATGAGACCATGTATAAATTAGTTCAACTGCCTTGCTGATATAAAAGAAAAAAAAACGTGTGTCCTACTTTTCTAAATATCTGGCTCTCCTCTTCAATATAATTATGTGACAAGACAGAGAAGCAGGGTAACAAAGCAAAGGGTGCTTTGTTAACTTCTAGATTTTTTTAGTAATACTAAGAGAATAAAGTGAAAAAGGTTAATGCACCTTGTTAAACAGTCCTTATGATTAATATTGTATAAATTAATATTATAGTGCATGGCCATACACACCTCTGTGTGATCTGAGTTCATACTACAGTTTTCTCTTTAATGAGGATGATTGTAACGAAGATGATTACATTCTCTAGAACATGTACAGTATGGGCAATTCCAAGCCTCAAAGGCTAGAGCTCTGAAGGTTTGGGGGTACGTTTCAATTGCCATCTGATTAAAATTTAAAAACATATTCAAATAATTGGTCATATTATGTAATTAAGATTAGAAGTGAAATTAAAAGTAGACAACCCTACTGACAACAAGGATTAGAGCTGCTCAGTAAAATTGTGATTGTGATTACAGTTAAAACATAACTCAGGATCTGATTTTCTAACTAGTTAAATTACATTGTTTTGTCTAGATGGCAGTATTGTATCATTTTTAAGTTTTCACTGTTTGGAGTCTTGGAAAAGAATCTTAAAGCAAACAGCAAAAAAGTAGTCTAAATGTAGCTTTGAACATTTTAATTCTTGTAAGTGCAAGTTTGTCACTGATATTGTGATATCTAAATAATCAAAACCGAGTACAGTAGTGTTAAGAACTGAGATTGTCAAAGAGCTTACGTGTGACCAAATCCAACTTCATAGTTTTGTTTAATTGAAACAGTTTTGGCTTGACACATACCCACAATTTTTTAATGTTGTTTGGTCTGCAATCCTGATTCTGAGATTCCAGCTGGCACAATTTCAGTTACTGCAGATTCTTGCATTCTATCTCTTCTAATCTAAATTTCTCATAATTATTACCATAACCTTGTCTGGTATAACCCTTAGTGCCCTTGCCTCTGTATTTTGGTATTTGCTTCTGCTCCATGATGCCCGTTTTCTTGCCTGAAGGGTCAGAAAGCTTTGTATTACCTTTTTCTTTTGTGAATGTGAAATTAGCAATTACATCTATATTTTCTTATTGGTTGTGGTCAGACTGCCAAATGGTTTTCAGGAATAAATAACATAGTATTAAGACTGCTTTCCTATATGTTATTCACCTAGGTCCCAAGGCCAGATGGTACACAGCATATTTCACTTAGCTAATTTGTGGGTCTGGAATACAATAGAATGTATCAATTCCTTTTCTACATCTGTTTTCTGGCATACTTCCACAATAAAAGTTTCCATTCCTTTGGCAAACTTTTGACTCCAAGAATTACTTTGAAATTGAATGACTGCATCTAATTTATAGTGTGCTTTCCTTTGCCCCCTTCTTCAAATATAAGTAATTATTGAAATTAATTGAATTGAATTTCAATTCAGTAATTGGAAAAAAAAGGTTACAACAATGCCAACTGTTGAATCACAAAGATAAAACATTTTGTACTCTTCTAATTTGATCATATTAATATCAAAAGGGTTGAAGCACATGTTCTATTTGCTGAAATCCATACTGCTTGATATGTGCATGAAAATAAGTCACAACTGCAAAAAAACAAGAAGCCTGAAGTTGAACAGTTGAAATTAAATGTACAGTATGTACTTTGCCAGCACTATTACTGCCTTCCACCCCTTTCTGCCCCTAGCCATAACCTTACCTTAAAGAACAACTGTACCACAGAATAAAGGAGGGCTCCCCCATGAGCTGATTATATGGCATAATATGGAAATGAACATGCTCCTTCCCGGTCCACAGTTTACAGCCTACATTGCCTCATGACCTTTTCAGTATCCTATTGGTATCTTTACATCTATTTCTAGGAGCAATTATTTTGCCGGAAAAAGCATTTTACAGACAATGTATCTGATAAAACAGCCAGCAGATTTAATTTATTTACTTCTTGCATACATCTCTATGAAGGAATAATTTATTTTTACATTTTTACATTAACATTCAGTCAAAGGAACAAAAAATCTAGTAAGCGAAACCACAATTTAAGACATCCAATTACTCTAGGACTCACAATTTAAGCCCTGCCTGGTGAGCAAGCATTTCTGTTGATATGCAAGTTCCACAATGCAAATGCGACAAAACATTCAATTAGCAAATGTCTAACTGAAGGAGAAACACTACAAATATATGAATTAAGAGAATGAATATTAATAGCTCTTGCCATATCACAATGCAGAGCGAAGCAGAACTGTCTAAAGGGACCTCTAATTCTACCTTTTTACATATAGTATACAGTATAAGCAATAGAAGATAATGGCGTTGTTTTAAGAGCAAGCTAACTTTGACTTTATACAGTATACAAAAAGCAGAATTAGAATCCATCAAACTCTCCCCCTCTAGGGCAGTTTTAACCACAGGATACAGCTTCTGTGTTTGCAAATTGTTCTCTTTCATGAATTTCCAGGTTATGTGTATGAAAGCAGGTTGATCTCATAGCAGCCATCCACCTTTAAGAAAAAAAACAAAAAGGCAAAACCAGTTTTAAAAACACATAAACAGTATACTAATTCTTTTAATCATCATATATAACCCATTTGTATAAGCATTTAAATTTAAATTTAAATTGCACCTCTCCTATAATGTACATTCATCATTGCTTTGCATTCTGTCCCAAGGTACTGTACTAGTCAGAATGATTCAACAAAATAAACCCAAAATGTGCACTTAAATTATGTAAATGATGTTGGCGAAGCAAAATTAAAGAGGTATGCAAAGATAAAACTGTTCTGATATAAACAGCTTAAACTTTTAAAGTTCAAGTTTCAAGTTTTTTATCGCTATTCCCGAGATTCAATAACCTTTAAAAAATGCCTACCATAAAGTGTTTTCAAATGTGTATCATCAAGACCATTATTTAGCATCATGATGTTCTCTTCTATATAGTATGAAGAAAAGCACATTTACCAACGTAAGATGGTGTATTAGCTTAGCAGTTTAGCAGCTACAAGTTCAAAGTACATACAGTAAATAAAATGGGAAGATGGTAAACATCTGTAATTAACTCACATCAAAGCGGCCTATGCGTGCAGCGGTCTGATTGGTCTGCATTACTTCTGTTAAGGCCCACATTTGCTGGATACTGGATGACACTTTTTTGGGATCAGGTATTCCCTTGATAACAAATAAAGAAATAATACACATTAATTGTGTTCATTGTATATAACATACTAACAATCCACAAATAATGTAGATCATATCATAACATATACAACATACAGTGTCTGGATACAATGATTAATACATGTATTTTATCAAATAAAGAAATAACTAAACTGTTAAAGCTATTCTTTGCTTATTTAAGATCACACAATGGATGCTTTTGAATCAAATAGTACTTAATTATATACAGTATGCTCAATGCATAAGGGGTAAATGCATACTGTATATGGAGTGCCTTAACATTAAATTGAATAAATTCTGGAATAATTATTTATAGTTACATGCAAAGTAGTTCAACATGACTCTCTGTGTCCATTCTACAAATTGGATTCAAGACTCTGCATAATATTAACTTAATTTTTATGAGACAGATCAAAATGTATTTATAATTGTCTTGCAACAACAATTCTACCTGTAGTTATCCACCAAACCAAGGATCCAGAACAAAACATCTTAAATACTTCACTACAAATGATATGAGCATATCATTGGTTGAACTCTTAATTAAATTATTCTGAATTTCCATTAAAGTCATAGGGAATAATTAAATTATAACTAAAATATAACAGGAAAGTGATCTAATGGTGGAACAGTCGTCAAAGTGTTAAGAGGATAACAGATGTTATTATTTTAGAAGAATTTGATGTATACACAAGCAGCAGAGGGCACTCTGACACTACAGTATCCAGGCCTCCGATGTAACATCATAAGACAGCTCTGCACTAAATGTAGTACTGTACATGCTATACAGCAATACTTTGCCCACCACAAGGTTTATGTTCTTGAAAACAGCAGAAAGATTCTTGGATGTTAAACATAAGACTGCCGGGAAACATAGGGTTAGGGGAACTGAAGTCACAAATGATTAACTTAACTCCATTAAGTTAACACAAATACACCAGAATAAAGTGAAATGCAATAGATATCAACAAAACAACAACACACTATCAATGTCATATCCTAAAAATAAATGGTAAAAAATGATAGAATAAAGATTTCTTTTTAATATTCTTACTGACTAGGCATATGCCTCCAAAAAAAAAAGCCCAGTTCCTACAGGGTTGAAGCCCTTTCAAATAGCCCTTTTCATCAATCAGCTTCTTCAGTTCAGCAGGAAACTTGGATGCTGCCTCCTCTGCTAATTTCACGTTTATGTGTACTGTAACTCTTTTTAATGTTATCAAACCATGTTTTGCTGGCAAGAAACTTTTCAGAGTCTCCCTCTCCTGAACTTTAAACAAGATGATTGTAAATTCACTTAGCTTTAATCATATTTTATATGTGTACTTAAAAGCCATTTTTTTCTGTCTCTTGTCTTCCATACAAATGTTCAAAGCCCATTTTTGTAGTGCTCGGGTCATGTGGGCTATACAGTGGTGCTGGAAAGTAAATGCACCCCTTCATCTTTCATATATCTTTTATCTGAAATGCAAAATATTTAATGAAGATTAAATATTTGACACAATAACACAATATTTACTGTTTATTTATTCAATAAAACCTATTTATTTAACAGAAAGTCAATGACCCCCATGTGCAATGTTATACAATAAGTGGTTTTGCATCCTTTAGCAGCTTCATCAGCAACCAAACATTTCCTATACTATATAGGATCTTTACTGGGAGCAAAGGTTTTCTCCTGGCTAACCCTTCCATGAATGCAACTGTTATTCAGATTGTGTTATATTGTTGAGGTAAGAACATAGACATCAAATGCAGCAAGAGAGGCCTGGAGATTCTTGGATGTGGTTCTGTTTTTTTTTTTTTGGACATCATGTATGAGTTTTCTTGTTCCTCTGTGAGAATAATTTTGAAGGACATCTACATCTAGATAGAGCCACCATGGTCTTAAACTGTCTTGTATACTCTTTGTCTTACAGTAGACTGATGAATTCCAAAATGTTTTACTATGGTTTTATATCTCTCTCTAGACTGATGACCACTTACTGTACAACACTCTTCCAGAGGTAGTCTGAGGTCTCTTTAGATCGTGGCATGGTGTGTTACACTAATCTGTATGGATAAGAACAAGTTGACTAAGTTTCTTACCTTTATATAGTAGAGGGCCTCACAAACTTTTTTTGTGGTGATTGGCTCTTTGATTAGTTACCTTGGTAACCTATTACTTTAGCACTTGGTTATACTTACAGTTCCTCATTCACTGAGCTAATGAACCTGTGCACTAATTCTTATTTACCTATTTCTTTTTCTATTACATGCATCAATTCATCTAAACAATACATAGAAACTGTGGATGTAAACCCCTTTTTTTAGAAATGTATGGACTAATTTTGATTAAAGATGGATTTTATAGTAACATTTAAAGAACTACAATAAACAGCACTGTACAATACAAAACATTCAGATAAGAACCACTGGCAACACCTGCCCTTACAGCATTCTTCTTTTTCTTCATTGGGAGAATTGCACTAAATTGTTAATCAGTATATTGCACATTCAAAATACATTAACAAATATCCACATCCAATGCTGCAGTGCAACATTTCTTATCTGTGTTTCTTTGAACATAATGTAAAACACTAGGTACCAGATAGGCCCAGGAAGAGATCAAAAATGTTCTTTGTTTCACATTTCCATATAGCTACTTACCAAATAGCAATGATTTCAACCCTTTACAACATATTACAATAAAAATAATTTTCCTATTTGAATAATTCTAAAATGAAGGTGCATCAAGGTAAATGTATCCAAAAAAGCCTTAACTGGTTTTATAAATTCACATATTCAGCTCAAGGTTAATTTGGATTTCAGAGGATCTAATGGTAACACTTGTTCTATCCTCATTCTTTCACATCAGGCTCACAGGAGGTGCTTATGAAGAAAATCTGAGAAAGACTCCCCAGTTGTCCCTAACACTCTCTTTGGTACGGTTATGAACACTGTCAGAAACTTGGAACTGATCAATAGCAATTTGGGCACTGTCATCCAACTGTGAATTCTGTACAGCTTTCCTTTCACCACTGTCAATTTTTCAATATTAATAGTTTTCATTAAACTGCAAATATCCACTGCAGTGTTTCAGATTATTTTCAGCTTCAGTGAGAGACATTTTGCTTTCAAACAATTAAATCCTAGGATACTGTGCCAATGCAACATCATTTGTGGGGCCCTGGCCAAGACTGGTGTATTACTGCAATGTGTGATTTCCTGATGGTGTTACTTAAGTAAACCTTACAATTCCTGCAGGTGGATCTTGTAGTGGAATTTGAGAACAGACTTTAAAAAATGTCTTGAACTAATTGCTTCTTCAGAAGCATAATTCATTTTGTTCTGTAATGAGATTGGCCTTTTTATATATACAGCACACATATTTATTTCCCTCGCATTAGAGCTGCACAAGAAGTGTCTGGCAATGTTTTGCATCCTGTGCAAGGGACATAAAGTACAAGGCCAGCCAAAATATTGTCTGGTAACCCTGCAATAATAATACCAAGTGCCAAAGTGAGCTTCTCTAAGCAGGTTGTCCAATTAGAATGGATTTACTTGCCCATTATCGAAATTTCAAAGATAACCAGATTTGGATATTTATATTTCAGATTAGCGGTGTAATAAACACCATGTGGTTCACAAGTAATCTATTGTTTAATTCATTTGAGATGCTTAGACAAGGATCCTACTGTACGAAACCTCAGCTACAAGCTAACACCTGACTAAGATCAATGAAAGTTACATAGACAGAAACAAAGCTGCTGTACAAACACTACAACAAGACCAGCCCCACTACTGCATCCTTGAAAATGTTTTAAATGTGATTATCATATCCATGCAGAATTCTATTAAGAAATATACTATAAGAAAAACAGAAAGCAAACAACACATCAAGTCTATATATATCTATGAATAAGGCCTACATTTTTACAGTGCTCAGAGGGCTTTGATTCTACAAGAGGTGGCATCAAAATAATAGATCTACTCTGAAGTCAGGAACTTACTGTATGTAGGAAGGAATGTTAAGTTAACAAAGTTATAGATTTCAGAATTAGATGCAGCAAGAATGTACCTGTTATACAATACAACCATATATGGAAATAATAGAAAAAATGTTTCAAGAGACAGATTTGAACTTTTGCATGTTAAGAGATTTAAGATCTTATTGATTTTATTCCATCTATTAAGAGGAATGAGTTGTTCAGTGCCATCTGCAGACAGACTATTACCATAGCCTGCTGAGTTTAATGTCTGGGAAATTGCCTGTTTCTATTTGTGATTTATTGAATTCTTCACTAGGATTAATATTAAGAGAATGTATTATCAAAAACTCCACTGTGCCAACATTAAGACATTACAAATAATACAATCTACTGTCTGTCTTAAATTCAAGGTATATTTATCTTCTTGTGTTACACCGCTATAATAAACTGTTATTTAAGCGTACAAATTTATTTTAAGTCTAACCTATAAATGGGTGGGCTTATGCATAGTAATGAATATTCAATTATTATCAACAGTAAATGATTTAAAATAATGAAGATCACAAAAATTGCACATGATCTATTTTCTAGGACTATCTGCGAGAGCTATACAATATATGAACAAATTAATTTTCTATGTGCCAGGCTACATAATGGATCACAAACAACAGTGAAGGCATTCCCATTTGTAAGAACGCCATTAATTAACATTCAAGCATGATGAAGATAGCACCATCAGCTTGGATATGTAGCCCCTGGTTTGTATCCATTATTTTGAAACTTTTTCACATGAGCCATTGAAATTGCATGGTTTATCTTTATGCTTTCTTATAAACCTACTATATGCATGAAATATAGAACATTTATAGCAGCACGGACATTGAGAATCTCCCAGTGTTAGAGTTTATGTTTACTGGAAAGTTTTTTTTATGATAGTCTACAAACAAATTCAAGACAACTTGAAATGTGACTTTTTTTTAGCTTGTGTTATTTAGATGTGCTTGTCAAGGCCACCTATTTCCATAGTAGTGTTAGAAAAAAAAGAAGGCAATACAACTGCACATTAAAGAATAATATAACTATCAGGATAACCAATTTAATGTGAACATTATAATGGTGCATGCCTATTTTTTCAAGCCAAACTATGACATTTAGCAAAAAAGACATTAAGGGTAACAGTGAAATAAAAATGCAAAACTTTGGGATAAATGTCCTCTATTTAAGAATTTTATGATGGGTGAATGTAGAACATTTACAGCACTTAGACTTGATTTGTTCTGACTGCAGTACCTGAGAGCCAAGGATAAACATAAAATACCAATTTAAACTTAATTATTACTTAATTAAGAAGTGTTACAGGATAATCCATCAGAAGTGAATTCAGGACCTGGCTAATGACCCAGTTTAAATTGGAGATCTTTTATATTTATTGTCTCTTCTCAAAACCCAAATACTGAGGAAGCTTCAGTTCTTTAAACACTGAAATTTGTGAAGGGATAAAAGCATTTACTGCTATTTTATTGATTTTACAAGTATTTTATTTTCAAACAAGAAAAAAAATCTTAATGTTATACTTCAAATTATTGTTAAATTTGAAACTTTAACTGAGAAACTTTAAATAGTGCTCAGATAACATGGAATACACATGGCTGGATTCTTTAACAAAGCACTCTTACACAAAGTGGAAAAGATATATACTGTATATATAATACAGGTATGTGTAATAAAAAATGTATACACATTACTCTTATAAATTGTAAAGAACTTACTTCTTGCAAATCTGGAGATTGGTCAACAGGTGAAAGGTTTGAAAACCATGATGGAAAGTTCTTTTTTGAATCCTGTTAAAAAATAAATTATTTCTATTAGTATCCAGTGAAAAACAAACCAAAAACAATAATTTAAACCTTGATAATTGAATATTTTTCCTTCAATAAAGGCATGCTGTAGTTATGATGAGCTTGGCTGTATTTTTTCAATATTATTTCAATACTAAAATAAAGTTTTGACATTTATTAATCAATTTAAAAATACAATTCTTACATACAGTACACGCACAATTAATGATTTCCACAATGTTTAGAATACATCGTTTTCAACATTATCCTCCCCCATAGAAACAGCAAGTGTACAGTATATATAGTATATTTGCATACTGTATATTAGGGTGCAGAATTCATTATGCAAAATGTAATTATGCTGGTGTGTCCAGGCTGACAAAGAAACAAAAGTTTGGTGTAGGAAAACTACAGGTACATGCCAGGCTGTGGCATCTGAGTGTGTAGAATTCATCTCTTGTCATAAGGCTTGCAAAACTGTTTCGAACAGACAGGCAGCACTGGGTGAAGTCCTCTTAGCAGTCAGTCGCTAGGTTAATGGCATTGTTCCAACTCCAGTCATAGTCGCTTTTTGTAAATGACATCCATTTTCACACACCTTTATTAAATACTACAGTACACACATGCTCCTGTGTGCAGCATCACCGGCCAGTGTTGTCACTTCATACAGCACCAAATTAGCACTGAATTAACACCTTTGGATTGAACTTGGCTGTCAACTGGAACATCATGCTCTGCCAAAAACTCCTCAGTATCATCCATTTTCTAATGGCTTTATCTAGTATGGGGGACACCATGGATGAGGTGCCTACTGAACATCGGAGGGCACACACACAAACACACACCCTCACATAGGGGACAATTGTTCCCAAAAGTGAATTAACCTACTAGTACCATACTGTATGTCTTTGGATTGATTTTGTGACCTTTTTAAGACCAACTGTAATAAAGGTCATTTACTGTGATATACCTAATACATTTTTAAATGTGAAAGAGAAGTAGCCCAAACCATAATGAACAAATTTGCAAACCTTTGTAAAAAAGATTAAAAACAATTATGCTATGATAAATCACAGGCAAATACAGGTAAAATTGAAGTTATATGTTTGTGAGCAGGCTGTTGTCGAAATAAGCCATTAAAAAGTTTGGTAAACATTCAAATGATAATAAGGACTTCATTCCTAAAGTCACATTTGTAGATTTTAATTAATGCTAAGTGAATCTCAAATAGTGTTATGCAAAGGTATTTGGGTTGCTGCAAAATATACTGCAGCTTTTTCATATCAATTATTTATCTCTAAAATATACATCTATATCTTCAAGATTTATGGTGGGATACTGCACTTGAGAATTTAGTTGACTCAATATTGTTTTTATGTGTGCAATGTATTTTTTCAATTTTGTATCAGTCAACATTATTTTTTAGAATTACATTTATATGTGCATTATTTGCAAATTTCATCTACTTTTAGAGCCAGTCTAGCATTCATAATTCAAAATCTGAACACAGATGATATATATTTATAACATTTTTTGTGCAACTGTAACACTTCTGGCATTTGTACTGTATGTAAGAATTAAATGTGTCCAGGTCACCTACCTCGTTTACACATTCAAAGATTTTAATTTCTTCCAGAGTGAAGGTTAGCCATGATGAAGAGGGCTGCCTCAAGATGAGACGCACTGAGGTCACATCATCCGGTTCAATAAGCATCTGCAAACATAGGATAGTTGAGCACAAGTATTATAGCTCTGTATTACCATAGTTTACACATTCATTATAAAATGTGTTTGGGTTTAGTCTGAAAAATATACAGTATCTTCCTCAGAAGAACTAACGTGACACCTAAACTGAACTTAATTTAGCAACTTAAAATATCCCACCCCAACAACAACATTCACAGTATAATATAGTCAATCCACTATGGAAAATTATCACCAATCTGTTGGTAAGAACTGGCAAATAACCTGAACGCATGCCATGCCCTTGAAGGGACCTACCTAAATGAAGAATGGTTTTCTCTCAGGTCACTGAGAGACAAGGCACTAACGGTATTTAGGCCAGACAACATGAGGCCATTGCTGGTTTTGAATACTATCAAATATTTATCATTGCTAACATCCACTCTGTGTTTCTGTTGTCACATCAAGATTTTCTTCAGATATGACTTGACATTACCAATATTCAGGAGCTCAGACTTCCATTTATTTATTTTACCAAGTTAATGTGAATGCTGCATGCTCAGTGATGGGCTGATGCAAAAACCTATTCTGACAATGCCCTTGACAAATGGAATTTTTGCTCTAACCTTGACACCAAAGCTTTTTGTACCTTTTTAAGAAAAAAAAAGATCTGTAATTAGTTGACAATGCACAATTCCATAATTTTTCTAAGCATATAATGAACATATATACTGTGTATATACAGTATATATACTGTAGCCTGCCTGTTTCTGTTCCATATAGACTATGGTCAACAACATCGTCCACCACTCTAAAGAATATTTTAAAAAGGCATGTTATGACAACACAGTGCCAAAAGTGAAGCAGCATAGTATGTTATATTAATTGTCTATTCTGGTAAAGCTGTATTTTTTTGTCATGAATCAGATCCACCTCGATCAAACGTTGTCGGTTGGAGTGATGGATACACAAATTTACCCAGAAATAGGTGCTGATATCATGACAGGCAAATTTCTTTCAAAAGGGAAGAGAAATGTGAAGCACTAATTTAAGTACGCAAAAAGCATGGGAATTATGAACTGTGCATCCTAATGATAAGGTGACAGCACCATCATAAAATTCTGTATGCAATGTTGCTTTAGAAAAGGACTGCCAACAACAAGCTGCATGATTGCAGTTTATAAACAGATTACTTTAAACCAGGAGTGCCTTAAAATTGCATTGCATAACATAAGAGTTCTTAAAACAATACAGTTATGCAAATACGACTTCTATGCAAAAGGGTTAGGGTTTAAAAAACAGCATAATTTTTTTCAAGTTGGAATAAGTACTTTTTTATTATATTCCACTCACTTTGCAATATCTAGTTATGACTCACCTTTATGGAATATCTTAGGTCCTTATGTGAAAGTAATTTATCTTTTTTTACGCTACAAGCCCCAAAGTGCAATTCAGGAAAGTTACTGATAGATATGAAGTGGCACATCTCTTACTGGCATCACTACAAGCTTTCAGGAATCCAACAAGGAGCTGAAAAACCTTTTGATATATTTTTGAAATATCATATGTAAATTATCAAAATTTCACTTGTTTTAAAAAAACAGGAAATAATAACAATAATAATAATTGCTTACACTTATATAGCGCTTTTCTGGACACTCCACTCAAAGCGCTTTACAGGTAATGGGGACTCCCCTCCACCACCACCAATGTGCAGCATCCACCTGGATGCCAGAATGCTCACCACACATCAGCTATCAGTGGGGAGGAGAGCAGAGTAATGTAGCCAATTCATAGATGGGGATTATTAGGATTGGTAAGGGCCAATTGGAAATTTGGCCAGGACACCGGGGTTACACCCCTACTCTTTTCGAGAAGCCCTGGGATTTTTAATGACCACAGAGAGTCAGGACCTCGGTTTTACGTCTCATCCGAAGGACGGCGCCTGTTTACAGTATAGTGTCCCCGTTACTATACTGGGGCATTAGGACCCACATGGACCGCAGGGTGAGCGCCCCCCGCTGGCCCCACTAACACCTCTTCCAGCAGCAACCTTAGTTTTTCCCAAGAGGTCTCCCATCCAGGTACTGACCAGGCTCACACCTGCTTAGCTTCAGTGGGTTGCCAGTTGTGAGTTGCAGGGTGATATGGCTGCTGGCCATATCACCCTGAAATACAATCTGTTACATAATTATTGTTTAAACTTTTTAACTAAGGGACTCTTAGCATCTTGAAAGACTTCAGCTAAACCTTGCTGTCTAATTGTGCTGATTTCTGTGGTGAAAAGCGGGAATAAACTTACCGCTCTGCTAAATGTATGAAGAATATAGGTTCATCTGTGGTAGCTGTACCAAAATGGTACAGAAAATTAACATTCTAAAGAAAAAATTGTAGTATAATTATAATTATGATAAGTATAATTTTTAAGACAATTTTTAAAAGTCACCAATGTGCTTTTTGGGTGAAGTTTGACTAATAATGTGTGAAATACATCAAATAACTGAAAGCTTTAGAAACAAAATCCCTAGAAAACAACCAAGTGATCTGAATGGATGCAACGAGATTCAACTAAATGTGTTTTAAACAGCAACCATTAGTTCAAATGTTCAGTTTTGTGATAAGATTGGCAAGGGTTAATTCAGGTCTGCTTAAAAATAAACGTGTTTCAGCTGACTTGAGAATTACACTGAGGCCAATCTGGTGACCAGTTCTACTGTACAACCCTGAAAGCAATTCAATATACCTCTGGGACATTCAACTGTAAATACAGACCATATTACTTTTGATGAATTTAGAATTTATAGTTATGGTGAAAGAACAAGCAGACTAGTCTTAGCTGTCAAGGTATCCTATTAAGTAGATCATCCAAAAAAGAATAAGTGAAAAACAGGTTGAGTGCAGTAGTTCTCACACAATTCAAACCATTGCTGGATATATACAATACTTAAGACAGCTGTAATGAGTCATATAAGCATATAATACATAAGCTCAGATGCAAGATATCAACACAGACTGCAAATGTATTGTTCTTCAACTGATACACTAAATGTATAGTAAGCAGTGGGTTTTGTCTTATTAGAAATAACTTGGTGAAAGCTGTGCTTTCCCTGGACTCACCTGCTGTCTATAGATAGAGAAGTAATCCTGGGATCCTCTCTCAGTGTGTGGATTGGGCATAAGGCAGCAGTCTTTCAGGCCAGTAATCCACTTCAGAGCATTCTCTGGAGATTCAGGGTCCTGTCTCTGGAGGCGCACCGTTAGAAAGGCAGTGTAATAGTTCTTAAAAGAAATTTCTTGTATCTGAGAAATAAAAAAAAATATCATTGAAAAACAAGAGCAGGTCTGGTGTACATTCTATTTATATTTTCAGTTAATAGCGTGCTTCATGCTTCCACTGGGTACAAAGAGGATATCTGGTACAACATTCTATAAAAAGAACCAGAGGCTACTGAGTGTATGTTAGAGTTAAACTATATGTCTGAACTGAACACTGCATCTTCAAAACCTGGCAGTTATTACATGTGTTGTGGTGTTTTCAAGCACTCATGGAATGGCTGAACTGGATGGGGTAAACCCAATGTTAAATCCTAGGCCTTCTGTTGAGTTTTGAAGGAAACGGATCATACCACATTTGTATTTGCACACTTTGAATCATTGGTTATTCATACAAAAAATGTAAAAATATAATGTTGGGGAATATTCATTTTCACCATCATAATAAATAAATATGATGCTGTAAGCAAATCAAAATGTATAGAAATAAAAAGCAGGTGGTGAGAAGTTATGCTGTAGCAGGCAGGTACAACTACAGTACATTTTCAAGCAAAAGCACATGCAATACAATTTCCAATATCCTTCAGGTCATATTCCAGAGCCTTGCATGTAAAAGACCAACATTAAACCAAAGGATGATCATAATTTCTCAGTTTGGGCATACAGCATGTTTTATTCACAAATAAGCTTTAATGGAATTTCGATAATACATTCTTAACTCCTCAGAAGACTTTCACCCTGAAACTGTAAGCCTACAACTGCAACTGAAGTACACTAATGTTTTATTAATGTATTTTGAAATGTTTAAATGCTTCTGTGTTTTATTTAATGATTGGTTAAAACTGCAGTAGACTGATTCTTCCTTAGACCATAAAATCTACAAAAGAGTACTGACAATGAGACAGCAAGTACTGTACATCTGAATTGGGAGATACAGTATGAAATGAATGAAACTTCAGCTATACTGTGGGTTGCACAAAGAGCACTAAAGCACACAACCACATACAACCATTTTGTCAAACAGACTTTAAGCCTTTTGCATGGATTTTAGACTTAGGTTAACACTGGTTCATAAACAATTCTTGGCATGGTCTGACTGAACTTGTGACAATAGGTCTCAGCTACTGGTACCATGTCTAAGTTCAAAGGACTACAATGTGGCTACGCCTTTACCTCAAAGGCTTTTTATATCACATCTCATTATTAAATTCTCATCAAGTTCAGCCAAGACCATTAAATGCCAACTGAATGCATCTGATTCTCTAGGATCTTATTCTATTTACAGTTTCTTTTAATCTAAATTAAGTGCTGCTTTTGACCAACTGGGCCAGTATTATTACTAAAGCCAGGTCACTTGGTTGAAAAAGTGAAAGGCGCCAAACAATCACAGCTTCCATCCCTGCATCAAATGCTTAATTTCTTCAACTTACATTGACAGTCTGACCCTGTGGAAATGTGACGTCTATAACAAAGATCCCTGGCCTGGACATGTCGGTCTTCACATCTCCCATCTGCAGGGCCACTGGTCGTTTCACAGTGCATTCTACTGTGTGCTCACTCATTTTTAAAAATCTCTTCAAAGAAGAATTAAAGCACAAAATTAAATATAAATGTATAGATTTTGTATATATATATTCATAGTTAAATGATAACAAATAAGAGAAAATCAAAAGAAATGGAAGAAAATATCATTTTATTGTTTATGTTTCAGGTCGATCTTAACACCTGGGTCCACTTAATGGTGATTTCCACTCTGCAGTTAGGCTTCCAAAAAAGAAAACACTGACATAATCCCGAGATTAAATATTAGTTTTATGAAGGATGAAACTGACAATATTCTGTATCTAAGCAGAGACAACGTTTGATATTAAACAGTATAAGCATAATAAAAATACAACAGACATGACAAGCATATTAAAGGTACAAGAAGCAGTTAATATACTGTAAAGCAACTTTCTAGGGCTCTAGTTTTCTACTAACTATACTAAAGGAAACAAAAGATGTAATTCATAAAATATTAACAAAACTCTTCAAACAGTCACTGAAGACAGGAGTAATACTCACTGACTGGAAAATTGGAGTAGCATCCATCCTAAAAAATAGAAACAAAACCAGCAATATATCACCAATAACTCTTACTTCTACTGAATGTAAAGTTAAAGAATGATAATTATAACTAAAGAGGATCATGTACTGTATGTGGCATTATAATCCAAGGTAATAGTCAAAATTGATTTACTGTACATAAGCTAATGGTGTTCTTTGAAAACGCAGTTGCAGGTGAGGATACAGACGTAATAGGAAGTATTTAGATTTTCTGTTAGCTTTGATACATTTCTTCATAAAACTATTTTTTAACTTGCAGCCAGTCAGTAGGCTTTCAAGGTAATGCATGCCTTGAAATTAAGAACAGTTCAATGGATAAGCAACAGGGAGTATAGTTAAGAGTGAATGCTCAAACTAGACTAATGTAATTAGTGCAATAACACACAGAACTGTATTGGGACCACTGCTCTTCCTAATTGACATCAATTATCTAGATTCTGGTATAGTTAATAAACAAGCCCAAATCCCATATTCCAGATGACACCAAAATGAGAGGATTAGCAAACTTTGCAGAAATGGTAAAGGAGATATAAAAATGAAAACAAACACTTGCTGTAGTGAACTTGACAAATGACATTTAATGATTAAAAGTGTAGATTATAACTATATATGTATTTGGCAGGCACAAACTATAAATATTATGTTGAAAACATGAAGCATGAAGAAGCTACTATGAAAAAGATCAGGGGTTTTGATGAGGACAACTTCAATATACTTCTGTTATCAGCATTGTCCACAAATACATATTAAATACAGTACTTTTCATATTTTCATGAAGTATTGTGAGAAACTTTCAGATAGTAGAAAGCAACAGGATTGAGCACACTGGTTTATATATTTTAGATTTGCATCTATTTTATAGTTAAAACAGACATTCATCAAACAGAAAAGAATTTGGTAGTTTAAACGTTTTGAAATCGGGTGTACAAAACTATATATGTAAAGCTTGCCTTGGTTTTCTTCTGCTTTTACTTTCAACAAATACAAAATTAAAAAATACAGTGGGGAGCAGCATTCCCAAACACCACTACTGTACAATAACACAGCATTTACTGTACAGTATATGCATTATATGTTTCCATGCTTTGATGTTTGTCTGCACTGTTCATTAAACCAAGTTTTCATTATTAGCTTAGAAACTGTCTTCAGTTAGGAAGTCTCCTGAATTAGACTTGTTGAATACATGCGCTTTAAATGAAGGCAAGGATATTCACTCTAGGTCCTGAACAAGCAGAGACCACCAGATTCTATACCTACTGTAAATTATAATCCTTAATAAGTAAACCGGATAATAAATTCTACAGCATGGATTATCCAATTCATTGAACATCTGTATTTTAAATTTGGTTTATAACTGTGCTCCTTGGTTGAGACTTTGCTTTGAATTCCCCCCAGATAAAGCAATTTTACTATTATTCGACTATAATGCTTTTGGTTTGAGTGGACACTGACATTTTGTTACCAACATATCAGTGTCTTAGTCAATGTTATCTAAACGTTCCTATAGTGGGACAGGTGTTTACTGTATGTTGACACCATTTACCTACTTGAAAATGTGAGGAAGCAATAAAAACCATAACAGATTGTTAGAATATAGTTAGAATTGTAGAACTTAAATCAAGGGATAAAAGGAATGAAGAAGAAAATGTGTAATGCATTTATAAGGTTTGGGCATTATATTTAAAATAGTGTGCACAATTCTGGACACCATTATAACAAGAAAAGATCATGTGCCCCTTGAATCAGTGCAATAACAAGCAGCCAAATACATTCCTGGGTTAAAAATAAATTATCTGATACACTAAAACAAATACATCTTTGTATCTTGAATACAGAATACATTAACCTGAGTAACATATTCAAATTTCTCTTCTGAAGAATTTGACAAAAGTTCACCCATTGGACATCTTCAGAACCAACAATGTACTGTACACAAATCAGAAGACACAAATGGAAACTACAGTAAGGGATTTCAACCTACAACCCAGTCAGAAGTTCTTCCTTAACCACTCCACACCACCACTCAATTATGTTATATTATAAACAATACAGATCACAGGATACACTTTATTTTACCGTACAATTGTATTTAAAAAGTAATAACAGCAGACATGTGATGACAAAAGGGATGCTGGAATCTGGAGCAGACGACAGAATTCAACTATGTTGTCAAAGCTGATGCCCTGGCTTCTTTCAAGAAACGATTAAATGAAATTCTCAGATCACTTCATAACTAGAAACGAATTGAGCTAGATGAGCGAAACATCCTTCTGTCATGAAATCAAACCATTTTAAAGTTCTTATCTATCTCTCTTTTGTATGAGCATCAGCAATTTATCCAAAGCCTCTACTAGTGTTTTCTACTCTTAGAACAACTTTGTTATTAATACAGCTTAATTTGGGTGTAAAGAAACCAAGCTTGCCATTAAACAATCTTTAATTCACATTGATCAGAATCTTCAAACAAAATTTACTAATCAAAACAAATGCATTCACTGTCAAGTGTTTCTCATCATTAACATAATTTATTCCTCTTTGTACTTCAATGAAGGTAAAAGGATACTTTTCATATTACAAAATGCAGGTCTCCCGGGATTAATGATTAATTAAATAACATTAATAACATTTTAGATCATCACTGTAAAATTGCTTCTGCTGGCCTAGGGAAGGAACATGTGAAAGGAATACAGCAATGTTAAACACCATTTACAATTTATAATACACATTATAGATATCTCATACATTTGAGGTGCATTTTCATAATATACTGTAGCTTACAAAAAAAAACATGTTTATTGCCAAAACTAATGCTGCGCAGAGCCTAATACATACAGTACAAAATGAATCTTTGAAATGAGAGGCCAATTCAAAGGACTAGGCTATTGGATAATGCTGTTTTCTCTTCTGCTTTGTGGTTCTGGGAAGAAAACATCTATTTGTGTCATTCTCATGAGTAGCAGAATATATTTAACTGTTAAATTAATCACAAACATTACACTAGAATTTCTGCTAATAACAGAAATTATTGTTTTTTTTTCCTTTTTTATATTGCTATTCATCCAATTGTGATTTACACAGGAGAGGGCCCACCTTGCTAAAAGGTCTGGCTGCCATTATGCACCAGTAGCTCCACAACACAGGCTGGAGAAATGAGGAATTGAGTCACCATATGATTTTTATAGTTGAGGACATTCACTTCATCGTGTGTACCTACATAAACACCTCAGATAAGTATATGAGCTATATAAGTATAAGAGCTTGGGTGGAAAAAATGGTTGCAGTCCCTCCAGGAAGTCTGAAATACCTGCTTTACCCTTTATCTAACCATGATGGACTATCTGTTAAACAACAAATACTAATATTTATATGGAACTATGTGGATTTTATATTCCCAGTATTGAAATGAGCTCCGATAAAGAAACTGATTGCACTTCAGCTGAAAATAAGCCAAAAGGCGTATTACAGTATCTGCCACACCTCCAAACAATGGAGAACTTGCTCTAATCCTGGTGGCAAGAAGCTTACATTCCAAACCAGGTTGGAGCCCATGGGAAAAGAATGGGCATAACCTTAATCCATATCTGTGGTTCCAGCTCTACAGCTCCAATGACCCATAAAGTCACAGGTCACAAGAAATACGGCTCTTTCTGGCAAGCACATCCATCGTGATCTCTCACATGCTCTAAATAAAAGCTCTTGGCACAGGACGGTAAGATGGGAAAGGAGCATACTGTAGCTTAACCACCTTTAAAACCTGGAGAAACCATAAAGTCCACATAAAAAGCACAACTCACAGACTGTAAAAGTTTTAATGGGTCATTATATACAGGTGCGTGCCTCAAACTCCCCAATCCCTTCCCAATATTTTGCCTTTATATCTTCTTGTAAAACTGGCGACGTCTTTATGCTCATCAACTAGGAGTAGTCTTGGAAGCAGCGTTAACGTCACTACGACTACTGCAGTTCTACACATACAATAGAGGAGTGGTAAGGTGTTCCTTATATACTGATTATTGTTCACTCTTGTTTATATTCATATTAAATATTTAAGCACGAGGGGACACATTAAAACATTATATTTACTATACTCTAGCCTTTCCTTTCGGTCTCTGCAGAGCACGATGTCTTTACTGCATAGCTAGCACAATTAGCAGATTGGTATCAAGGTATAAAACCAAGACTATAAAACGTATAGTTTGCATAGAAATGACACACTGATGCACAAAATGCACGGTGTTGTTTTCAAACCGCTAATATTAAATTAATATACTTACATAATATTCCGTTTGACTGGGATTTTACCAATATACAAAAATTACGGAAGGGTTTTGTCTAAATATATTTTTCTTTAAACAGCACAATTATATTATTCATCCTGAGAGCGAGAGAATATACCAAAGCTTCCTTCTGTGCACAACTTCCTGTCTGCA
Organism: Lepisosteus platostomus; assembly: GCF_059453375.1. NCBI lineage: Eukaryota > Metazoa > Chordata > Actinopteri > Semionotiformes > Lepisosteidae > Lepisosteus > Lepisosteus platostomus. The sequence goes on from NC_142616.1 coordinate 59,349,073, forward strand.
ACCATGGCAACACCGCTGCTTTTTTAAAGAGACAAGAGACTAAGAAAAATAGTTCTATTGACCAGCAGTGAAAAAAGCACCATAACAGGAATCCTTATCAGAGCGACCGATATTTAATTTAACCTTCATCAACCACAATTAAATTAAAATATTTGGATTTTTTACTTCACAAAGCTCCTTTCTGTTGCACCAGATATACACACTTGTATTTCATTTAACATACTGTAATCCAAAAATATATTGTTATTTCCTATTTAATTCTGAGTGATACCTTTATATGAATTTAATTAAAATAAAAAGTTAGTAAATATGTAATGAGTAAGTAACTGAAAGGAAAATGTGCTGAAGCAGTAGAAGTTCTGAATCCTGTTAAAGGAGGATAAGTCATTGGAAATCCCTTGCTATTTCCTTCCACTGTCTTGTTATCGTGTTATTTCAAATTCATTTAGAAATAAGTGCTCAATCTAGCAGCAGGAAGGACACACAACTATCTCAGGGGACAGAAAAAGACTGGAATTTGATAACCTTAAAAGAAGCTGGCAGGTGTGATTTTCAAAAATGCATCCTACAGAAATATTCTCCTGTAGAGATATACAGTAAAGATAGTTTGTGCTTATCATTGAAATGGTCACATACAGTATGACGAGGAAAGGCACTTCATCATGAGGTAAATGACCAAAAACAGTTTGGCTCCCTTCCCCCATATTCCCTTCCATTTACACCTGAAGAGTTATACCAGTATCTGTAGGGGAATTAAATGTGTGAAAGTGATATTTAAAAGCCAATGTGTCTTCCTCATTGCAGTGCTAGTGTAGAAAGTGAGGAAGCAATGGGACCAGACAGCTATCAACTTCTAGATTAGCTGGCTCCCAGAAGAAATCCTGACTTTGCTTGCTTTTTTGCTTCGGTAGTTTTTAAAATTGTCAGCATTCATGTCATATGAAAGAATCATATGATGAAATGCATACCAATCTAATAGATTTGGCAGTAGTAAAAATGTCAATTGAAGAAACTGTTCTTTAAAAAAAAATCTGTCACTTATTTGTATGTTTTTGACATCAGGAATGACTGAACATATTGTATTACGTTCTTTAATCTGATCATTCTAATATGATTTCTTTGTTTTTCTTTTGGTATCAGTATTTTCTGTGGATAATAGATATAATACATATTATTCCATTAAGTAGAAGCCTATCTAAAGATGCACACAATATAAAGTTTACTCTTCATAGATAAATGCACGCCATAAACTATTTTCTTAATCTCTTTTCCAATTCTGTGAACCTCTCGAAAATATTACATCAGACATTTCTTCAGATATTTTATCAGATATAATCACTGTAAATTAGTAATTGGTTCCTACTTCCTTCCAGCACGTTTCTGCTGTACAGATACCCCTGTAAAGTTACTCCTGTTTTGCCATGTATCACATTTTCCCTTATTCATTAGGGCTTAATGCATTCTGATAAATGACAAAAATCTTTTTCAAGCTCTTTTCAGGTGTATCGATCTAGAGTTTTAGCTTTTGAAGCACAAGGGTGTTTGCTGTTCCAAGCAACAGCACTGTGAGCAAGCTCTAAGTGCTAACAAATTCACAGAGAAGTATCTTTTTAAATATAGATTACATATACAGTACAGTCTACAGAAAACAAAACCACTTTGATCATTTAATACAGATCTAAATTGTGAATATTGTAAAAACAGGCTAGACCTGACAATGTTCATGATGCTTTTCAGTGTAAAGTCTGTATTGAATACATTACCTATAATTGTAACATAATAGTACATAATATATTGTCCATTCTAAAATTGAGTCTTTTTCAACGGAAATAAAACTGTATAGTGAAACAATACATAGATAAACAAAAATAAGATCAATATTATAATTTATTGTACTTTATTTACAGTATTTTCATGAACAAAGAATACAAAACTCTGTATGTATTAGAGAATCAGTATAGGCACCAATGAATTGTAGCACCAGGCTTGGCATTGTGTAACAGACATTTGATCATCAGCATCTCACTGCAAAGCAATGGAGGAGTGAGAGATTATTTCAACAATTAAACCAAAGGAGGAAATCTTCGTAGGCTGGACAGAGCAAGACTGAGCTGGAATTTAGCCTTTGACATGCCCACCCTTATGAACAATACTGGGGGTTTTCTTAATAATGACAATGGACAGTTGTTTAGTTTCTCATTTGTAAAATTACATCATGGTTTTCCCTTTTACTACATGTGGGCTTTGGGTTAGAATTTCTCATCCAGAGGAACTTGGATGTTCTGAAAAAAGTTATTCTGGCTGCAAGTGTGCAAAACAGCAAAGCAACTGGGGCAGGGCCTTGGAGCTGTGCATCTGTCCAGTGTAGCTAGTGGTTCCACATGCTTTCCCTTTCTCTCTTTATTGTCAGTCTGATGTCCATTTGAAGCCCAATGTAATGTAATTGATATGTCAAGTCAACACTACCACACAGTATCTATATATATATAGTACATACAGTACATGTATTAATTTTTAATTTGATGTTTAACATGTTTTAATTGATTACAGTACTACAACACTTCTAATGCAAGACAAGATTCAGTATATCATACAATGTCTTCCAGCTTGTAAAAGGCTGCAAATTGGATGTCAGAATTAGAACAAAATAGGTAATAAGTACACAGTGCAACACAACAACCCTCTTTTAACTGTCTCCAAATTGAATTTGAGCACTAAGTGGATGGTCTTATAAGCAAAAATTTAAATCTAGCAGTGAAAGATAGAAGTTGCAGTTAAGCACTCATTTAGGAATGTTGTAGAGTGTATCTCATAAGTTAAGTTGGCCTAATTATACTATAAAAATAAGGGTATTCTCAACCTGATGGTTTGTGTTATGTGTAATCAGACTAAAACCAATTTGTCCATGAAAAAGTGGTAAATTTAAAGTGTGTATCTCTTAGAGATAATTTCATTGTGGTTCTATTTTGTGTTCTGGATAGAGATGTCTTTTCTTTTAAAATGTAACACGCTAAACTGATGTCACCATAGGGTGCAACAATTCATTAATTCAAGTGCATTTTTCTGGTAAAGTGCAGTTCTACAGGTAAACGCATTAACTGATCGACTTGAACAGTGCCATGACAGACAAGTCTAAGCATACTTACTGTACTTTAACTTCTTATGCATTTTCTTACTGTGTAATGTTATTCCTTGTGAATAAGATTACAGATTTCTTCACTGTCATTGCAGTGAAATCTAGAAAAGAATTGTGATTGCTACACAAAGAACAAATGTCTCAGACACAATAGATCCTAGAAAAGAAACTACAGTAACTCAGTAACTGGTTTTAAGTTCTTATAACATCTTGTCACTGATAAACCTCAAAACTTGTTCTTTTCTATGACAAGAGACTGGTGACTTGAGTTATCGGTGACATTGCAGTTCCGGGCTACTATTAGTATGCCTGAAATGTTTTAGTATATAATTACATTCAGGGTTATATAAAAAAAGGTGAAAACCATTCATCTCTAGTGTATTCTCAGAAACTAATTATGACATACTTCTCTGTTTTAATATACAGTGTATATATAATTAATCATACTAATTCTGCTCTAAGTACAACAACATAATAGATTATAATATATTTTCAGTTTGATCACAAGTACAAGATATGTAACTATTTATCATGATGGCATTACATGAATTAGTGATTTCCACATAATTCATAAAGTGTCCTGAGTTAAAAATGGTACTGAGCATTATTTCATTTTTACTTCAATAAAATGTATCTCCAGCTTCTACAGGATGTACAGTATGTGTATGTAGGTACTGTACTGTATGTGTACAGTATATGTTTATGTGTAATTAATTAATGGTACACTTTTTTTAAACTTTTCTCAGAATCACAATCTCTTATGAATTATAAAAATACTGCTACAAATATGTTGCACACATCTCATCTAACTTATAGTACAGTGTTTTAAAAACAATCATACTTATCTTTAGTTTCTCCATCAGTCATTATTACTTTTTCTGATGGTGATGATGACCTTGTCTAAGGTTTTCTTTCATTTTAAATGAAGCACTGGATAATATGTTTCTTAAATGTCAAGTACTTTTAAGATATTTATTTTAGGTAATTGAGAAGTTACCTAAACCATGCCTGATTTTCTGTTTGTATTGAAGACTCAGATTCAGAAACCTCAAGCAAAATTGAAACATTAAACGAGCCAGTTCATTATAGTTAGTAGAGAAGGCCACAAACAGCATTGAAAAGCAAAATAAACCACAAATTGTTCAATTGTAAAAGTTCTGAAAGTGTCCATTATCTTGGCTGCTGCAGTATATCTGTTGCTAGGCTAACACTGTTAAGAATGAATAATGCATGACATTCCCACTAATTAGCAAATACAGCTACATAACATTGTGGAGTAAAGTCACTATTTGCTATGCATTTGTCATACAAAATATATTGAAATAAAAATGTGGAAGTTAATTTCTCTTTTTTAAACTATATGTGAATTATTTTCACCTCACAAAGCATTAAGTAAAGTATCTGTGTTTCTTTAGCATTGATTTTTGCTTGAATGGTCATGAGGAATTTGCCAGGTCATTCTTGCTTAATGTGTCCCTAATAGATTTTTTGAAATTATGTAAATGAATTATGAAATTGTTTTTAATCAAAAAAATTAATGTTTTAGACCAAGACACAAGAGAATTCTAAGATACAGAAAAATAAAAAAAGAGAAAACAAAGGGTAAAAGAGTTCTAATTCAAAATTTTATGAGGATTTGAGAAAGCGCCTAAATTTTCTGTTACATTTTTGGCACTAGCAAAATATTAATTGGCTGTATCTCTTTCCATAGCAACACTTTCTGCAAATCCATGCAACCACATGTGGTTAAAAACTATTTCAGTTTCCATCCAACATCATACAGTAAATAGATTTTACTGGCTGCAAGTAGACATACTAACAGTAGGAATTATTGTCTGAACATTGATAGTAACTTTGAAATCGTCATTGAGGAGGAACAACTGATGTCTCGACAGTATACTCACATTTCTAAGCACATTAGTCAAATGTACACAAATGTGCTCTATTGCTTGACATTCCCAAAATGTACAGTACACAGACAGGTGTGGAGTTTTACCTGAGCATAGCCAAGGCTTGAGCCAAAAATGTTAGGATCTTGAGATCATACAGTTTAACCTTCACTTTTCAACGAGTGATTAGACTGACAGAGCCACTCAGAAGCTCTGCAAGAAAGTCATGAATTATTTTTTTGTGTTAAAATTGTCTGTTCAAATAATAGAAGCAACTGCTTTCTTGTTCTTCCTAGCATTGTAAATGAGTGCTTCCAACATACTATTTCTGCACATCTTATTATGTCATTCTTAATGGATGAAGTGACGATCCTATCCTATCCGTGACGATAACTACACTTAACGGTATATGTTAAATTCATTTGAGTAGGTGGATGATTGTTAAGAAACCGAAAGCTAAGCAGGCTGCATTCATATTCAGAAAGAAAACGGGTTGTCCATAGGCAGTACTGTTTCATTTTCAGCCTTGCTGATATTTATTTAGAAGAGGAGCATTGCTTAATTTTTCAGATCTATGCAATTTAAACAGATGTGAATTAGTAAAAATAGGCTGCAGTGAATCACCACTAATAAGACAGTTACCAGTAGGATATTAATTGTATATAATTTTCTACATTCAAATCAACCCACATTGGCATTATATTCTTTGTATCTTCTTTTTTCCTTTTTATAGCTTCCTGGAAAGGAATTTGTTTTGGTTTTTTTCTTTATGTGGCTGCCGCTTTGGTTGCTGGTTAATATAATAGTACCCTTCAGATAGTTTTCTATCTTAAGCAAAAGAATGTCAGGAAGTGAAACATGAAGACAATTTTTGGAGAAGCATATTTTAAGATACTGTGCTGTAACTAATGGCATTATCTTCCTTATAGACATGAGGAAAATGTCTATTTTTTTCTGTTAATCCTTTTATAATTCTAAAAGTTTAAAGTTTAATGAACTAAAACTAACACCTCTGAGTTCTCATAGAGATGACTGTGCCTTTAGTTCTAGCACTTTTAGTGGAGAATGTAAAAAAAAAATATGACAATAAAAGACTGACTTGAATGTGTTAACAAAATGTAAACCCATTATTTGTCAGCAGTTTTTGTTAACCAGAAGCTTCTTCTTCAGTTAATGAAAACCCAACATCAGTAAAATGGGTTGGAAGAGACATACTGTACAGTTTCCAGAAAAGGTACTCACTCAAAGCAGAGGTTGATCTCTATAAGCCTGACATAGCATGTTTGTGTCTAGCCCATGTTGTTAGTCTACTGTGATCATTGTTCCCCCAAGTGATAGCACACAGCTGGCTGTAGACCCATAGGGCATAGATTGGGATGAATCAGAAATAAATCTCTTGGTTTTTCAGCAAAAATTCAGAGATTACAAATTGAATTGGCATATAATAAAAAGTCTTTGGTAGTTCCAAATTTATTTAAAATGAACTGAATTGATCACTTTTTAATTAATGGGCAGGGTGTTAACATTTATTACTTACATTTGTTTTGTACTTGGGTCCACATTAACCATCATTTAATTTGGGTTTTTGAATAAAGCAAGTGTTCACTGTGTGTTCTTGGAATCTAAATATGCTGTGTGATAAATCTATTTCATATGGATTTTTTGGGTGTGTGGCTGCAGAATTTGACAGTAACAAACTGCAAACCAAAAATCAATTACTAATTGATGTATATTTAATGTAAGCGGTCCCTCAACAATGAGATGTAGAAACGTAGGGATGTTATCTATCAATGTTATGTATAGATTTATTTTTCTTACAGCATCATTAGCAGCAAACATTTGCAAATAAAACATTTGTCAAGAAATGTGTATTATATGAAGACCGGACAAGTCCTCTTTGAAAGATGAATGTTAATTCTTATTGTATACCATTATCTTCCCAGTTTGTACTTCCTAATCTTTGTTCCATTGTCTTCCAAGACATCAGCATGTGTGCTGTAATTTACCAATCCCTACATTAAGAAATGCATTTTCAGTCTTTGATCATTCACATTATTGAACATTATTTTGGATGTGTTTGTATTATATATTTATATGATCAAAAACAGTCCTCTACAGTGGTTTTGAAAAACAGATCTTAAGAAAACTGGCTTCAAAGTAATTAGAGTTTATCACTCATTTATGAAAAGAGCATTTCTAAATATTAAGTAAATGCAGCTAAATGTAACTGCTTAATATTTTATCTTCTGCTTTGAACTGTCACTTTCGATTGATGCTGATTGACTTCTGAGGCAGAAAAATGTTCATTATCTGACTGTGAAATATGGTTCTCCTAAGAAATCAGCAGAAGAGCCTGATTATTAAATACAGGAGCACTTGGATCTTCAGAATCAAATTATCTAAAAACTGTTTTGGTGCTGGTACGTTTCAGGTCCTGGACTAACAGCCACTCAAAAAACAATATTCACAAATCTTTCTAGTTTCACTAGCACTGTTCACTCAAGATAGGCCTTTTTCAGAACTAATTTTAATTATTTGATATGTAAATGATTGAATCATTTGTATATAAAGTAAAAACAATAGAAATTGTGAAATTTCAATTGTGAAATTGGGACTTTGTTCATATTTAAACAATTAAACTTAATCTGGGAAACAAGTTTTGATTTTGTGACTTTTTAAAAATGGTACACATTGTATTTCATGACATTGAAATATTGAAGATATTAATATAATTCTTTAACTCTATTAAAAATGAACAGGGCTTTAAATTCAGTAATACTCAAAAATAATCTGTAACACAACCACAGGTAGAGGGCAGAAAAGTTCTCCAGACATCAGCAAAAGGCAGGATGATCGAATAACAATATAAACGTGTTTAAACATCTTAAAGTGCTGTAATTTGTGATTAACAAGAAAATGATCTAGCAGTACTACTTATTAGTCTGTGAGCATTCCATGTTATTCAACTGCTGAGGTATCACTAATGATAATCTTAATAATGTTCTATCATTTGTAACTTCTGAGTACTTTTTTATGTAAGCAAATGCCAATTGTAAAGCTGACAGACTATCATTGGCAGTATAAACTACATAAATAAATCACACTCTCAGTGGAATAGTAACAGTGGTCTAGACAGTAATGCTAACTGAAAAAAAATGTTGATAAAAACAATCAGCTAGATGAGATTACCCAAGTATTCATAAAATGCATACAAATTACCAAGCACAGCTACTAACCTTGTACAGTATATATCAATCTGAATGTTCATGGTATAATGTTACTTTGTGGACATGTAATATTACACTTTAAGAACCTTGTGACAAAACATATCCCAGAACAAGTTCACTCTTTGAAAAAGTGTATGATCTAAGGGGAAAAGAATGCTTTCAATTTAAAGGATATCTTCTCTGGCAACTTGTCTGTTCACATTGCCATTAACTTCCCTGTCGCAGAGAGATAATTGACCTTGTGCTTCATGAGGTGCCCTTCACCTTAAAATGGTGCTGACAAGATTCTAGTCTCTAGTCAATTATAGAGTGAACATGAATGCTTAATTCACATTCAAAATTCTAATGTTCAGTTATGCAAACACAGCTCCACAAACCCATAAAAATCTTTACTGAGGTGCCTAAAGAAGACCTCTGCTGACACTGCAGTTTTAAATGACAAGTTATTACATTTGGGAAATAGAGGGATTTTAAGACAAGTATCATTCAGAAGCAATTTGAATAACAAAATTATTGTCAGTGTTCCTTGTTATTGGGCATCTTTTGTATATATCTAATATGTATGAGGTGCAGATATCTATGAAGTCTCTTTAACACTGATAGGATTTTGAGGCAGTTTCTGGTAAATTCAAGCCTAAAGTATACAGTATATTGCCATTTCTCACTTAATATAGTGTGTATCTCACAATGTAAAAAAATCCTCGTTTCATTCCTGTTTTACAGCAGTTCAGAAATAATAAAAAGAAGACATTTTATTATTTGCTTTTTCAGATTGTGAACATGAACAAATGTTTTCATCTAATTGTGATTTCTAATTGTGAGTGATTTTCTAAGTGACCGATGACATACAGTACATTTAAAATAATAGAAACACTACTTATTTAATATTCAAGAAAGGTTAGGAGATGCTTTTCTTCTAATGATGTGTTCAAATGAAGTTCTGACGACTTGGTCTTAAACTGCCATAGCACTGTTGTACTTATCCAACCCTACCCAATTTCATAATTCTCTCCCTAATCTGCTGTGCATTGGGGCTGATAGTGCATCTTGGCTGCCACATGTCAATCTGGTGCATTCTGTACTTCAGTGCTGGGCAAAGTGGGTCTGCTCCAAAACTGAAAAGAGAATCGGGATATTTCAGGATTTAAAACAGCTATACAGTGAAGTAAACTAATTATTATTGTACTTGAACTTTATTCTGATGATAACTGAACTAACAATGAAACATTATTTAGAAAGAAGGTTCTGCAACAGAAGTACAACTGAACACTCTGCACTCTTAGAGAAATACATACAGTACAGTATGTTACATGTCCCTTTGTTGAGCAAAGGGCTGAACTGAATCCTAATTGAGCCAGTTGAGCAAAGAGCAAAAACTGAGCAAGACAAAAGACAAAAGTGAGCACGAAAAGCAGGGAGCACATTGACTAGCTATCAGATTCCCTATAAAAAAAAAATAAGTCCATAGACTATAGTTCTTTAAGATTCTTTAACATTCAAGCACCACCGTACACAGACATCAGGTTTTCAGAATTTGGGATATTTGCCATATTTGCTTTGATTGTTGAATTTAATACAGCTATAATACAGCAGTAAGAAGCCACTTACATGTTGATTGAAAATCAATCCACGCAAAAAAGGGACTGTTCACTGTGGTTTCAAATAAGATAAGCTGCACAACCTACAGTATATTCCCCCATTCCTTTACCTTCTGATTTCAAGTGTAAAGCATACAAAAACATGCTTTTCTTTGAAAATATAATGCTTTTTGTTCATTTATTAATTGTTAAACATGACCAGGTTGAATGCAATCATTTGGCCATACAACCAGTGAGAGAAAATATAATTAAAAAACCACAAGGAAAAACCTTAACCAGGCATTACTAAAACCTTTAATTACTCAGTAGGGCTATATGACTAATCTATTCACGTATTTAGGTGTACAACAACAAACCATGAAATGAACAAAATTCCAACCTCAGCAGCAGTCCATTGTATTACAATGGCATGCAGGCAGGAGTCCAAACAAACCAATTGTCTTGATTATGAAGTGTGCTTCAAAGCAGTGTGTTTCATATGTTCTCAAAGCTTCCATAGAAGTTGCTTTTGTGCAAGTCGGGGTAATGTGTAGAGGGTCTGGATTTGCCAGGCTGACTGATTGATCCTCCAAGTATCTCACCCTTATGAGATCTCACATTGTCAGACCTGAAAGATTAAATCTCCCTCCTCTGTGAATGTAAAACAAGCTGTGGATTCAAGCCAATGGATATACCAAACTCCAGGAGTGAGTGACACTAACTACTTTCACAATGCTGTGATTTACTGTTTCACAATACTGAGTAGAGTTTGAGAGTGAGCTGTAAAGGACATGCTATATGTTTTATTTATTGCAGTGAAATAATGCAGACTGTGACACAGCCATAGTCTAATATTGTTAGACCATCATGTGTTTATAGAGTCATATAAATATACAATTTAAAATGCAATCTACTATTACAATAAACTGCTGAATACAAACATACTGTATACCTTTAAGAAGTTGTTAACAGCAATGTCTTCTTTGGTGTCTCTAATATTGTGACTGCAATAGTGCATAAGAAAGTGAATACAGTAATCCCCTGTTATATGAGCTTAATCTATTACCCAAAGATTGCTCGTAAGGTGAAAACTCATATAATGGAAATTAAATATCCATTATTTCCCACATTATAATCTCCAATTGGCTCCAGAGTTAAAAAATGTTCCCTCAAACCCCCCTCCCAAAAAAACCCAAACTTTACCTTAATACAGTGCAGAACAGTACCTAAGTATAAAAACAATAATATTTCTGGCTAATTATTCAAGTAACATGCTTAAAGTCATTAGCTGATGAATAAACAATTTGTAGGAAAACAATAACATTCCTGCTCTTTTATGGTACAGTAGTAACACTGTTACAGTCATTAGCAAATATGTAAACATATGCTACTTTCCTGTAATATTTGCACTTAACTGACACCTCTATTATAATAAAAAAGTTTAAATATAAAAAATAAACAGTAAATTCCTCATCTGAGAAGATGAGAGAAAAAATGGATCTCTGCAATGCTATAAGAGAACCCATAAGAGTGGAATTCTGCTCATTAAATGAAAAAAGAGGTAGGAATCACTACATCTTGTATACATGAAAACCTGTATAGCGTTTGTTTTTGAAAAGCTTTCAATATGTGACTATTTTGCCCAATCATAATGTATCAAGTAATTACGAATTGTTACATAATGTACAATTACTTTGGCTGGTTCACCACTTCATAAAAGAAGCTGACAAAGACTGATGTTGAAAAATATTACAATAAGAGACCTCATCAGACAACTCAGCATTCTAAATAAAATATTTATCCAAAATAAGGAATAGCAAGGCAGCTATTAGACAGCTGACTCTCAGTTTTAATGGATTTAAAGTTGGATATTGGAAGTGAAATACTGTATGAGGAGATGACAATCTCAGTAGCTTCCTTGCTACCTCATTCCTGACACTCAAAACCTATCGAAATGTTTAAGCACAGGACAGGAATTAAAATTGATCATCCATCTTGCCTAGGTGGAAATACCCATGGAAATTCAAAGACGTCAATTATTTGTCTTTTTGTGTCAAAAGTGCACAATGAGTCTCAATCAAGAATAAAGTAAAATAAATGTGTGCCAAATAAGTCTTGGGGTGACTTATTGCTTTAACTCCAATGAAAGTAAGTTCTTCCACATTGCTTTTAAATTCTTTTTTTGTGTGTGTGGTGAAGACTACTGTACAACATACATTTTAGCAGCATTTTAGTAGGTGAAAATTTTGGATCAGGAAAAAACAACAACACACTAATAACAGCTAGCCCCAGAGCATTAATAGTGTTTACTGCTTTTCATTGCTGTGGATGCTGTATGTACCTGTCAGCTTCTAAAGGGCATCTGCGCTGACTTGATATGTTGCACAATAAAACCTGAGGGTTCATCTTGTCCTGAAAATCACTGCTCACCTATCACCGCTCTGACCTTTAACAGAATGTGCCGAAACACTTTCTCTGGGTAACACATGTCAATATCACTAGTGAATTGCATTACCTACCTGCATGCTCGATGGGATCCTAAGCTATTTAAAACCACTGAATAGAGAAAATAGAACCAGTTTATAATTTAAGATCCTGTCAAAATCCCAGGAGGCATGTTAAATCTTTTCTCAGATCTTAATAGATCACAGCTATTCTTTTCTGTGAACTTTGGCATAATGTTACATACAGTACTGTATACTAAAGCCCCATCAGTGATTCTGGCACTGATGCCAGACACTTCTGAAAGACAACACAGGTGTTACTTCACGTCCATGATCCTGGGGTGGTTTTAATTACGGCTAAGGAAAGTGAGAAGCAATAATGGCAATGCTACTCTACATTGAATGCTTATAGTTAGGAGGGACTCACCTTGGCTTCTGCTTCACTTCTAGATGTTTCTATTTTGGTTTTATCTGGTATATATTTGATTTGATTATTCATTTTCTTTTAGAAGCTGAGACTTCAGTTTGATTTATTTATGTGCTGTTACCTGCTGCAAGCTTTGGAGTTGCTGTGATCCCTGCCAGCTGGGATCAGTCTCTCTTGTTGTGTCTCAAAGCTACTCTTTGTTGATTAACTTGTCTCCTAGAGGCAACTACCCTGGGATAAATGGCCAGGCTGGCTGACCACTGGTCATCCCACTAGTGTATTACATAGTGAGATCCTTGACTGGCTGAGCTACATTTGTTTCTCAGTCTTTTTAATACATTTTGCAGAGTAAGCTAAGCCACTTTATTATCCTCTCAGTACTTACTGTACTGAGAGAAGGAAGACTTTGCTTTGTGACCTTCACAACTGACCCCAAGAAAAGTTGACCATGTTATTAACTTTTCACATTTCATTTAACTTCAATTCATGGGAATACAAATGCAGGGTTAAAATGCATCTTTTCTGACAAAGACCTGGTAGATGAAAGAACAGTAAATAATGTATACAGAGCTCTTAGTTACAGAGAAAAAAGGACTTCTTCCCCCAATAAATCATCCACAGTGTCTGTGCAACATGAAGTTCATGTGAAATCAATGAAGGATACCTCAAGGGCTAAGAGAGGATGTGTTTTCTGCTAATGTAATCCTGGTTGGTTGAACCATGACATACTGTAGCATCCCTGTAAAGTTAAATACATGTCTCAGAGTAGCTGGTTAGTAGTGCTTTTTTGAGCTTATTTGACCACGAAATAAATACTTGTTTTACAGCATCTGCAATTACCCAGCATGGAAACCTGAGAGCAACAGAGCTCATTTTTTGCTAGACATTTATTAAATAATCAAATTAATTCCCTAACTGAACCTGCTTTCCAAAGTCCTCATCCACCTGTTTTAAAAGATTTATTTAAGCTATGGCAGACAATGGCTATTGCCGATTTGACCTCCACAGTGCTGTTTTAACATGACTCAGCTCTTTCTTGCCTTAAAGAAAGCAAGTTTAGCAAGAAATGGTATATACTCATACTCATGAAGGGAAGACCAACTTGAGATGTCCAAATCCAGATGTTAAAAGCTGAAGATAAGTAAATGAAACCTTTGTGAAATGTCTTGTAGCCTTGGCACAAAATATTGAGGACTGGTACAATACATAAGGGAGATATACAGTACACTGTAATATTTAGACTTTAAGTTTTTTCTGTCTGTAAATGACACAAAACTACATCTCTTACAAAACATTCCAGTGGAAGCAGAACATTTACTATAAATGCAGGATACTGTACAGTGTCATCTTTTTTAGCAAGACAGTGCTTAAACAAAAAAAATGATTCTTTACTATTTTATCCATAGATGTCTTAATTTACCTGGCACTTTATTCTAAAATATGGACAATCTGCGTCAAAGTAGACCAAAGTAGACCAAACATTTAAGATGCAGTTAAACATTAAAGCGTTCTGAACATTCTGACCCTTAACTTCAATTGAATAGAAGTTACACAATTTATTTATATTTTTAAGTTGGCTATCTGAGTCATTAATGGCTCACTTTTAACTTTGTATTAAAAAAAACAAACATGGTGGTTTTATTGAAACCTCAGGAGGAGGAATAATCTAAGTCATATAACACATAGAACTGAATCATTTGTATGAATGACTGTGCAGACCGGGGGTGGGAGGGGTTGGACAACTGCATCATTTCACACACACAGTCCCGTTTTGAAAGGAGAAATGATCTGAAATTTTATAGCTATCAAAAATAGGCAGCAAAGTACCATCTATCATTTTTTTTTATTGAAATACAGGTGACAGACACTTGGTTGGTGAGTGAGTGCTAGATTGTAATGAAAGTGAGTAATACACACCTGAAGCTTTTGTCCTTGGAATTCTGATAAACTGCACACAAGTTTCTGTGTCCTTGGAAAATCTGCAACATATTGAACTGGGAAATCATTTAGTAATGACACCATTGCGAAATGAAGGAAAATGAACTCATTAGCACAAGACTTCTTCAGGTTCAGAGTGGTTTTAACAGTAAACTGTATTCTACAAATATATTTGCTTTCCAATAATTTATGTATATTAAATCATACTGCTTGCTTCTTTACTTTGTATTCACTGTAATATAAAACACATTATCTTTCTTCTACTATGATGTAAAGGTTATTCAAGAGAAACCCATGGATAATTATGCTACATTCTAGTAAAAACAACTTTGATTGTGCTATTTGGAAGATTTAACTGTTTTATTACATTCTCTTCTGCTTTTATATTTGTACGATGCAGTAAACGTTTATAAAGGCAGTAGAGGGCGGTCATTATCATAACTTGGAGAATATTGCAGTACAGTTTGCCACCCTGCTGTGATTGTGTAGTGCTCTTTTCTGTTTAACCAGAAAAACACAATAAACAAATAATTGTATATAAACTACATTGCACACTAACCTTTTTTCAATGTTATTATGGTGGCAATTTGTGATTTTCTACTTTCTTTACTTGTGATTTAAATTAAAATACATAACTATAATGTTTTCTCAAAATTTATTCAGTCTAATGTCTAGTCTCTCTATTTCTTTCATAGGGACTGAATGACATCATAACCCTAAAAGGTGTTCTTTGAGAGATACATTACAGTATAATGTGGTCAAAAATAGCTGTGTCATGCTGATATGAAATGTAAAAGTTATCTTTATTTAACAAATTCTTTATAACCTGTAATACAATGGCAGGACTGTAAATCAGTGTTAATACTGTATACTGCTACTAACATCTGCTGTACCAAAGATTAATCAAATGTTTACTTAAAAAATTAGATTGATCTCATATGTATATATTTAAGAATAGTGTGCTTTTTGAAAACATGTATACAGTATTGTTTGGAGTCCTGAAGTTTTACCTGATGCATAATTTAGATTGTTATAACTGTCTCAGGAAGAAATAGATTACAGGGGGCACAAGCTCAACAGCAATAGTATCGTCAAAACCAATATCACAGTGTCAAGGAGCTTTTTCATCAGTCAACAGAGGAAACTGAGAAAAAGTTCTCTGTTGAAGAAAACTGTTATTATTCCTGAGACTAGGGACGCCCCTTGAGGGGAGAATGTGAATGAAATATAGAAGCTTCACTGCTTCTTTGTAGGGAAGTAAAGGATGAGAATGCATTTCACTCCATTTTTTCCAATGGAATTAGTTTACTGATAATATTTTATATACCAATACCTGCAAAAGCAATCTTTTCATAGCATAAGACTGCAGTGTAAAGCATTTTAAACATTTAAAAAATAGATGCTATCTTTGAAAGCCTCCCTTAAAAGATTGAGAAACATTGTAGTGACTTGAATATTATGCTCTGGAAGCCTCAAGTTATTTCTGGACGCTCAGAAGGTCAAACTGGTAGCAAATCATATGCACCAGTTGTGGAGGAAGTTAGGTAGATGTGTACATAGCCAGTGCTGAGAAGGTTCCAGGCTATGCATGACTGGAGACAGAACACAGAATTAATTTTCTTCATTCTGAGCCTTATTTTCCTTGGAACCACATATGAAGGGTGTTGAATGGATGTGACTTTAAGAGTGTTGAACACATACAATGTATTACAATTTTGATCCTTTTCTTTGAACTTTATTATTAGACTGACTTTTGTAAATAACTGTTTACCATTTTGTGTGGATTTTGTGTGTCATCTTGCCACATTTATGTATTTTTATGGAGGATATGAGCTAAATATACTTTTTTAATCTTCCCCTTCCTGCTTTATTCCTTCTTCAGCTTTTTTTAGGAGTTAGCCTCTTTCATCCTATGGAAAAGGTGTCTTTTATTGTAATAAATAAGGGTCAAATGAAGTGAACCAAAGTATATATACAGTACTGTATTCCACATTATCCTCTTCATAACATGTGTCTGTTAGCACGCTCAGTGAAGAACTAAAAATAAAACATTATCCAGCAAAGTCTCCCAAAGTCAGATTTATGTATCCAAGGCTAATGATTAAGGACATTGTTGGACACCAAGATGACTCAGGCATTTAAAGAATAAATATTGTGATCAAGACATCACAAGTTCAGCTATAAGTGGGATTCCATGGGCCACAGTTGGTTAAAAAATAAAATAAGAAAAATTCAGTAACACAATACAGGAAAACATGTTTCCAAAACGTACTTAACCACAAACACTCCCAAAATGTGTACACTCAGATTTTCACGAGGGACTATGAACAAGATTTATTTGGTAGCATCTACAAGGATTCAGGTACACTCACTGAAAAAAAAATAGTCAAAGAACTTACACATAGATGAAAACATATAACATTCAAAAAGATGTTAAGCAATTATTACTAACATTGCTCATTCAGTTTATGGAGTTATGAGCTTTGACCTTTAATGCAATATACAGAATTATTCTAGGTTATGTAGTACATTTACTAAGACAGATTTGGAATGTGAAAAAAGATGTGAGGCTGTAAGGTAGAACAATGTAGATAATTATTCAGATTCTTTGAGGTCTTTTTTATTTGAGGCAAGTAATAAGGTGGAGATTTTCGGTTCACTGAGTTACTAATCATCAATACAATATTTGTCAAAATGCATAACTGAATACATACTGTAGCAGTACAGCCAGTTCAGACAAAATGGCAGCCACGTTAAGACCACATTACCCAGATGCCTTTGGAGAATGAGCTATAGCTGCCCTCAATCACCTGATCAGCTGGTGGAAGGCTATTGGTCAGGTGAATGTTTAAAAGTCAGGAAGAAGCGGCTATCAGGGTCAGTCAGCCACTGATTGATGTTAGCCATCTGGAGACAGAAAGGCAGTGTGCTGTTGCTGTGTGCAACATCTTCAGAGAGGAAAGAAAAATCTATGCAGTTTATGCACACACACATACAGTACATATACAGTATAGTCTGGTGATGAATAATGTTGCCGTTACTGGGGTACGTCCGGTAGATAAAGGCATCTCTTGGTTATTTGATCATTATAATTGGGTTTATAGGTTTTCAATAGTGCAGAATTGTTATCAGCTATAGTTATTGCTGCCCTGAACATATATCTCAAGTAGTCAATCCTGGGTAATTACAAATAGCTAGCCACCTTCCTGCAGATCTGAGATCCTACCATACAGTTTAGTAATGGTACAGTTTAGTAGTATAATTATATCCCAAGGACAGACCCTGAGTGCTTTAAGAGCTTCACATTATGACATTTCTTCAGAAACATACCCAAAGCACCTTTCACTGAAGCATGACATTGCTGGAGTGTGATTGAAATTGGCAAATCTTGCTGTCATTCATATGAGCAAGTTTCACCTTTGCTTGTACAGTGTCACAAACAGACATCTAACCACACATGCATTGTCACACCACTTACTCAAGACATAGGAAGGAGAGGGAAAAGGAGATGTGAGCTCTCCAGGCTCTCCAGGTGTGTTATAATGTCACACTGAAACGTTAAATAATGCTTCAAATTATGGGGTGAAAATGTATGCCTTTCAGAAATGCATATACTGTATACAGGTGCACAATTATACAGAAAGGAGATTCTCTTTGCTCATGTGGATTAAATAATGTGTCATTGCAGGTTTGCAGTGAATTCGTTTTTGTGAATTAAAATACAAGATTAAGGTGCACTTTTTCCCAATTAGCTATTGACTTGAAATAGTCCACAGTTAGAGATCCTTATAATTAGAGTGTGTGTCTAGGCAGAGCATTGGTGGCCTTTGGACGTCCTACTGCTTATCAAACTGTTATAATAAGAGCTATGGGGACAGAAGAAAACTTAAGCACTGAGTGGTAATGGGAATCCAAAGCAAAGCAGGTGGGTTAAATAGCTGAAACACAGTAATCCAAAAGCAAATCTGTTAAAGAATGGAGCGACTGGACTACACTATGGATTTAGTAGCAAGATTATTTCCTTGTGTTCACAAAACTTGGTTTGGATTCAATTCATTCACTACTGATTCACAATCATTTGTCATGCCAGCCTGCATAGTTCAAACTAAACAGTGCAATTGTCTTCTTGAGGTTTATTTTTTTATAATCACAGAAATTCAGCTCACAGAGGACCTAACAAAGTAGGTCACTATAATGGATTTCTACAAAAGGTTTAGAGAATCCATTTATCCTTCAGTAGAAGTAGAATACATGGTTTTAAAAATTACTTTTTCCAGTTTATTTGTGTTTACTACAAGGTATGCACTTCTTGTGTTTAAAGGTCTGTATTTCACAGTCATTTTTTATTTGTTTTGGAGAGAGCATAATAACTGTGCTAATGACAGCTTCGTTCTGAAAAAACAGACAGCTTTAATAAAAAAAGAACACACACAAAACAAACAAATATAACTAAAATGCCTCTACCCATACTCAAATTGGTTAATTTCACATTTCCAGTGGAGGTTATCTCACTGCAAAATGTACACCTCTGGATATTGAATGCAGAGTTTGCAGTGTGCATTTTTCAATTTCTGGTGAAATTTTAAAAAAATACATTCAGCATCTTTAATCTTTAAAAAGGAAAGAAGAATGACAATGAATTTCAGTTCATTCAAGAGTCAGAACTTTCAAGTACTTTTTAAAGTGGTTATGACAATTACATTCCAGCCTAAATTGCTTGAGATCTGTTTTTAATTCCTCTTTGCCATTCTAAAGTTGTCATGCATTTGATATTGCACATCAACCATATGAAAGGATGCCATAGTATTTAGCTATGTTCTGCAATTTATTAATATTGTAACTCAGTAGGAGGTTTTTTTTTCCTTCTGAATCAACTATAATAATTCAGTGGACGGATGACCAATATTCTTTGAACATGAGATTAAGATGATTAACGGATATCTAAATGGATTTGTCTAATATTCAGTCACTGCTGGCCTAATTATCCATCCTTCAGTTCCCAATAAACTTGCTTTATGATACAGTATGTCTCCTATTCTTAGAATAGAATACAACTTTATTTATCTATAATGTCTCTTTTTTGGTCTCCCAACTTCAGTCGGATGTTTCATAATCTGATCAACTCGAGGAGGAAATTACTGTCTGGCTTTATTATTTTGTTAGTTGAGCTAGAATTTCATACTGTATTTGTGCAAATTGTTTCCAGTCCCTAATTCTAATTCAACAGCAAGGCATGGTCTATTTAAAAGAAGAAACGATGTTGTATGGACAGATGAAAGGTCTTAACCTCAACCTGATATCTCATGGAAAAATCATGAATAATATCATAAGAAAATAAAATAGTGAAATATTTACTGAATGTTTAGTCTGATTATTTACTCTACTAAAGAATAGGGTTATCTTTCTGATCCAATTTCCTGTAAAGCTTTTATAATGCTGTTAACTTAATTTTAAATAGTTGAAAGCCATCCTTTAGTGAATCAGAGGTTTTTCTGAGAATGCATTTACACAATACACACTAACAGGCCACATTTAGGCAATTATAAGAGACAGCCTTAGAGCTAATCATAATAGGAGCATCTCAGGCTGGCCATATTTTGTTAACCTCTATTGGATTTTATCATGAGACTGGGGTTGGAATAGAATAGGTTGGAATTTTGCAATAGAAATAGTGCCAAAGGACCTATAATGTCCAAAGCTTGGACAGGTGCTTTAGCCTTCGATTCCCAACAGTTATTCATTTTAAACCTCATTACCTGAAAAACATGGAATGCCTTGAGGCTTGTGGATTTCCATTTCACTCTGCCCCTGACACTCTTTTGATAACTATAAGGCAACACTGAAATACTGTTTGACTGAATTGGAAGCCCCTTTATTTAAAATGCTTCAGGTGCCACAGGAAGGTATAGGCACAAATCCTTTTGAAATATTGTATTGCCTCAAATTGTGGACTCAGTTCATCAAAGAGACCTGCCTTACTTAATTAATACAGCACTTTTACTTTCTGTATTAAGTATTGAATTGGAATATTTAAGTTTTTTTTTTATATCGCACATTAGATCACACATTATTAATGCTGGAACAAAACTGAACAAAAGCTTTCTTCCAGCCATCCTTGAATCTTAACATTTGTAAGATTGAGATCAAAGGTTTCTAATGACATTTTAAAAGCATACGATCAAGTAAAAGCAGTGTTTGTAATCAGGAATTTAATATAATGTCTTTCAGGAAAGCAGCAATGACCTGAGATGCATTAAGCAACATGCTCTTGCCTGTTTAGAACATCCCCTGCAATTGTTACTTAATTGCCTCAAAAAGTTGAATGGCCCATATAAAAGGGTCAAAATATAAGGTTTTCATCCGATTGCACTGAATGTTTTGTTTAATTTCTTTGTGAGTCACGTGTGACAGTTGTCTGGAATGCATTCTTTGAAATCACTTGTTAAAACTATTTAATTGAGTTATTGGAAGTGCACCTGCATGAAAACATTTTGGAGTCTTTTAGACAGCACAGGAAAAATGTCAGTCCAGTGTGAGTAAAGTAAAGGGACCTACTGAAGCACTAGATTTTAGATTTAGAACAGGTCTAAATTTGAGGGTGACTTTTGTTTAGAAAATATAAAGGCTCTGGTTATATTTTAGTAAAATCAAGTGATCTATAAGTTTTAATATGAAGCCACAGGTGATAAATAAAAACGGGCTGTCTAGGATATTTTTTCTTTCCCTCACATAACTGTAGGGCTGTGACCTACTCAGTATTTGTGTTTAACATATTTCACATACTGTACACACTTTTCGATTTTATAAGCTATTATTAATAGCTGTTAATACAAGCTACCTATTTATACAAGATTATGGGTTATACGGTATATTAGCTCTCTTGTACTGTCATACTGCTTTAAGTGCAACAAAAATTTAAATGTTTCTTTTAAACTATCTCTGGTAGAGAAGTAAGAAAGTGCAGAAATTTTTAATTGAACCAGATTGTATAAACCCAGAGTAGAATTTAGCATGAGCGCTGTTAATGATATTATTCTTATGAGCAGTACCATGGAATCTTAATGACATTTAACATCTCATTTAATCATACTGGGTTATTGGTTGCAAAAATCACCTCTAAAAGAAAAGCCACCTACGGGTCTACCAACACTTCATATGATGGCAACCTGATATTCTTTAGATGTAACCCAAGTCAGTACTAACCACACCTAGCCTTGCTTAACTTCTGAGATCTGACTAGATCAGGCTTTGAAGGTATTAACACCGCTGTCACTGTCTACAACTTTACTGTCACTGTCACTCAAATTTACTGTAGTAGCTTGAATATTATTCACCTGATTCTTCTTTAAGACTAATTTCTACCAAGGGGCAGTTTTCTTCCTGGTTTTAGAAGTGAGGTTGGATAAACGTCCAAAACATGTTGTTCTCTTGTCCTCCTGATTGGTGTGGAAGACCCTCCTTACAGGTAGGGAGGTTATGGATGGCCTCTGCACAGCAAACCTTTTTTACCACTAATTTCTGTGTGCCCCAAAGGATAGCATAGCAATTTAAATAGAGAAAAACCATAGAGAGAGGACCTACGATCCATATTGGAATCAAACCTTTTCACCTTATCTCAGATCATGAAAGTATTCAGCTTTCCACCAATCTTTCTTTTTCATGCCCCATGGGATTTTCTCAGCTTTTCCTGGTGATTGAAATTTCTCTGTCCCAGAGGTAGCTCTTTCTCCCTCTCAATGGGGCTTTGGCTGTTCTGGAGGAAGTTAATCATGCTCCCATCGCAGCCTGAGACTGCATCCATTCATGCTCATTTTTGGCAGAAAGCCAAGCTTTTCCTTCTTTTCCTGGAGCAAAAGCGTGGATTCTTTAGAAGCCAGCTTAAGAATCAAAAGACAAACCTTTTTGTTTCATATGTGGTCAGTTCCAAACAATTTTCCATAAAACCTGGAAGAAATGAAACTGTCCTTCAACTTTGGAGGTATTTCAAGTCTTTCCTAACCTTCAAGTGTTGCAATGGCTGTTCTCTGAAAAAGACACTTTCCAGTTGGTTCTTCATCTATTTAAAGAAACCTTTAATCATACAGGGTTGCTAAGCATTCAAGTAATTACCTACAACATTGTGCAAAAGTATGCAATTAAGCCATTCCTGGCACTATGCAAGAACTCTTTTCCATAAAAATGAATTTAGACCACCCTCTTAAAGCTTCTTTGAGCCCTCTGAGATTGAAGAGGCTGATTATGAAGAAGACTTAGGTATTTATGTTGACACATCATTTACAGCTTCTAGACAATGTGAGAAAGCAATAATAAAGAAAAACACAATTTTAGCATATACAATTAGAAGTATAGATTTTAAATCGAAGGATGTTATGGTAGAATTATACAATGCATTAGCAAGGCCAGACAGATTCTCCTTGCAGCTGCTAAAGCTCTGCAGTGGGTATTGACAAGCCTTTTCACAGCAGGAAAGTAGAATTCACTTCACATGTGACCAATGATTAATATTTTATCTCCTCTACCTAATCCCTGTTGTTAGCATATTTCTGTACACCTGCACATTGACTAATAAGGTGTAAAACAACTAAATTGACTTATCACTTGTAATTTTGTTCAGTTATCGCAATTCTGAATTCCGTTTCACAGAACAGATTCAGACTGCAGACGCAAGACCAAAGAAAGAAACAAAGAAATTACCTTATTTATAGCCAATTATAAGTAATTTTTTTTTTTTGTATAATGTGCTACTTGCACTTACTAACCCTATCAGTCATGACTGCTTAAAATGATTTGCAGTTATGTAGGGAGTTTCCTCTCTGCATACTGTATATGACCTTTAACCATGAAATATACATTCAGACATGGGAGAACTGTCTGAAAAAATGTTTTTCTATGAAGAAATTATCTCATTGCTTTGTAATGCCACGTTGTGCCAAGCTATACAAAAAAATGAAAGGGCGATCGCTTTACATGGCATATCACTAGTTCTCCAGAATTTCAAAGGCAGTTTCCCACTAGCGATTTCATAAAATAATAACTTGAGGCTGTTTTGCTGGCAGCATAGTAAACCTTCTTTAAAATCCAGGTTCGTGTTTTTATTGCTTTTATCATTTAATTCAATTCTGATAACTGCCATTCTAACAGTTTTTAAATAAACATACTGTAGTTAAAAAGTATCCCTCAAAAAGTTGTGAGTTGTGGTTTGAAGAGCTTTGTGTCGATGAGCAGGATAAAAAAAACAGGCAATTCCAGATCCAATGCCTTTCAAGCCTGTTTAATTTCCTCTCACATCAATTTTATAATTTTATTTTTCTGACATTTTATTTCAGTGATCTAAAGACCATGTTTATTTATTAGGTCAAGACTAAACAATATTAAAAATCTGCATGGCCCTGTTTTTACTTAACAAATAGCTTGCAGCACAACTGCTTGCATTGCCTTTTTGTTAGATATGTTCTTCACCTCATTTTTCACAAAAGACTACACCTTAACTTACTTTTGGGCCCCAACTAGCTCTGTTGGTAGAGTATGGGACTCATAATCTCAGGGTAGTGGGTTTGTGTCCCAAGTCGGGTGCCAGGTCCTCCATGTTTTAGGTTGGGCACAAGACTAAACAACCCTGTCCCATAAAAAAAACTAATGTTACAGTAACAGCAACAGGATATTGCTGCTCCTACATCCCAGAAAGCATAACGGGCAAACATCCACATCCATTAACACACCTTTCAATCACTAACAAACATATTTTCAAACAGTAAATATGTGGACCTGCAAGCGGCTTATATAAACATTTGACACTATTTCAACAAAACTTAAATAAATTAAACAATGAGGTACAGTACACACTGTAAATCTACCATGTTGCAAAACTACGTTCTTGTTGTTTTCTTAGTTCCTATGCCTTTAAATAAAATGTAAATAATACATTAAACCATTACTGCAGTTTTGAAAAACCAGTAACCTTTATGTACAATATTTAGATAAATATCCCCTTTTAAAAGGTGAAAACTTTTAGATCTGTGACCTCAAAAGATTTATTGGATTCTATGTGTGCTATGGCCCAAGCATGTTTACAAACTTCCTGGATAGTACATACTCTACTGGCACCATCATAACATCAAGTAAAAATAACAGAAATCTCTTGGGCTGTTCCACTAGTGGGCCTTGAAATTACTTTGGGCAAGATATGGACTTTCAACAAGTCCTCAATCAAGAGGGGGAGTGCAGAACTATTACGTAGCAAAGACGGGCTTCTACTTTTAAAATCTGCCATGAGAATCAAGCGCTTTAATGAAAATCAACTTTTACCTGCTTAACTGATGTTTGCAGAAGTACTGTAGGAGTTCTCATGTTTGGTCCTTGAGGGCAGCAGGATTTTCTGGTTCTCATTCTGTCTGCACACTTGACTACCTAACTGAACCCATTTCCTTAATGAGACAAACTTAAGCATTTTTCACCATTTTCTAAGATGATGGTTTATAAATAACTGCTGGGTGCTGCCTTCCAAGGACATCAGCTGAAAATTCCTGGAATAGATAATGACACTTTAACGTGACTGCACTTTAATCAAAAACTCCCTACGTAAAACATTCTGTACGTCTTTCGTAATTATAAATTGGGTGCCTTCTCCCTGCATGTGATTACAGATTAAGGCTTCGGAATTTACAATTATATAGTGATAACTTTGTCAGGTCATAATAAAACCTGAAATGAACTCATTAGCCACTCTTTGGAGTAATGTTTGGACAGGAGACTTTAATCTCAAAGCTGCAGTCAATTAGCCACTTGCTGTGCTTATAATTTATAGTAAGAAAGTCCCCCTACACCATTACACACCAGCTTCCCCAACCCCTCACATGACTATTCTCATCCCTACTGCTTTTGTCAGGGCTGCAGGCTTATATAATAGAAGCAATTTTTTCATTAAGAAAAGCCATTAGAAGTCAGAAAGACAATTAGATGTCATTATGTAACTATAATGAAAAGGAAATTGTCTCCATATTTTAATCAAAGCACAGAGTTTCCTAGTTTATTTATTTATTTAATAGTAGGTTGTCACTTTGGAATTCACCCTTTATCATTGTTGAGGGCAATCATAGGGAAACTTTGGCTCATTAAAATAGGACAACAGAGATAGTTATATTAGTTGTTCTCTTTATTATTAATGTTATTATTATTGTTATTATTTAATTTGACTTATACTATTCCATTACTTATATATAGCGTCCCCGTCACTATACTGGGGCATTAGGACCCACATGGACCGCAGGATGAGCAACCCCCTGCTGGCCCCACTAACACCTCTTCCAGCAGCAACCTTAGCTTTCCCAGGAGGTCTGCCATCCAGGTACTGACCAGGCTTACACCTGCTTAGCTTCAGTGGGTGATATGACTGCTGACTGATAGCATAGATATAATTAACGTAAAGACTCAGATACTGTACATAGCCCTGACTAAAACTCTATATACCACTCACTGCATCAGCTTTCACTTGTTATAAATAGCTTTAGTATAAAATAAAATCAACAAGTCCCATCCACAGAAGGTCTTCTAACAATTTGTTTGAGGAATTCCTGTCAAATGAACATGATTCACTCAGCTACTGTATCCAATCTCATACAGCATGCTTGGTTACCCAGCCAGAAGTGAACAATACAAAAATAAGACAGGTTGTACAATGTCCTTGTGAAGCCCTACCTTAGATTGCATGATGTCTGTTATGATGTTTGTGCTAGGGAAATCATAGCAGGCCATGTCTCTAACCTTGAATTTCCACCACACATGGAACAAAATACCTGTTACTAATGTTTCTGGGCTTTGAAACAGGGCTTCTGTGCTAATTTGAGTAATACAGTGGGTAGGCTGCTGCTTGTCTTTGTATTTATTTTTTGGTGTCCTTAAGTATTAGAGTTCTGTACTTCCAAGTTATTCCACCTTCTAATTCCAATTCTTAAAAATAAATTACAATAAATCCTTTATTCATTCTTTTTCAAATCAAACCTAGCTCTCACAGTTATACAACCATTTTTATACTTGGGAGTACCTACTGTTTACAACGTTTTCTGAGTCTCTACATTAATGATGTCTGTGTTTTCTATATTTTTATTAAATATAGATCACCAACGCTACAAAACTGCAACGATACTTAAAACTGATGTAAAGTAATAATGTGATGTAATATATTAATTTTCTGTTCTTCAAATTCTCACGTTTGTGTTATTTTGACCGCTAATCTCCATGACTACACAAAGAAACACTTGTCCAAGTTTGTATATGAGACCCCACATTCTGAGTTAAATTCTCGAGCTTCATGGATTCTGACAATTTTGTTTTTACAAATACACCTTAGAAGGCTGCATCTGTAAAGTTACTAAAATAGGCAAACACTTCTGTAAAATCTAGCTCTGTACTTAAAAAGTGACAGACAAAAAAATTAACCAGACTGTGTTGTGAATTAACATATTGTACTGTATTTTAGCTTGGTTTTGGAGAGTGGGCTTAGTATACCACTGCAAAATATGACACACAGTCATTTTAAATTAACCCTTCTTGATGCATTGATTTTAATGGAATACTGTTGTTCGTTTGCTACATGTCACTTAACATGACCCCATGCCAGTAGGACCCATGCATTTGCTATGACAGGCACAAAACATTGCTCTGTACTTTATGGCCTTACAGAACCTGGTAGGAATTTCATGCACAGTAACAGCTCTGGATTTAACCAAATACCTAAAGATACAGCCTCTCCCCCTTGTTTTGTTTTTAACTCCTGCAGTGTTCTCAAGGATGTACTGTAATTGACTACTTCTGCACTATATAGGGCTAATTCATCCTCTACATTCCTAATCATCATGCTAAACTGAAAAATATTTAGTCAGTTTTGAATAAGGTAGTCATGCAGCACATACACATACAGTACCATCATTAAATAAGGTATTGCTCTCTTTCCAAATCCTCAAATTGATTTCACAGGGATTAGCTGTCATTGAAATGTAAATGTTTTTATTACTATTATCATTTGTGTTTTTATTTTCTTATCCACTTTTTTAAAATTTATTTATGACTGGAAAAAGACTGTTATGAGCAGCTTCAGAGAGAGTGGAACATTTAATTGCTTTGCAGTGTTGAATGTAAATCTGGTGATGTTTATATACAAATTGAATTGATGTGCCAGGTCAGCACATTTACACCTTGTTTACACAACTGAGATTAGGTATATAAATACAGAGGATCCGACATTCTTTAATTTTAAACTTGGAAATCTGTGAAATGTGAGTCTTGAAGAACACTGGCTAGAGAAGAAAATAAAAAGCTAAATGGGAAAATACGATTATATCTGCTTATAGCTTGCAATGCTTTCAGACCCAGCTGTATATATCCTTCCATTCATAGTCTAACAGCTTTATTTAGTACAAGGTCACATAGAAGCCACAACCTAACATGGAAAGCAATAGACACAAGGAAGGATACACCCTACATGGGATGCCAATACATTGCAGGGTATACATAGAAAACAAACACATACACACTCACAACAGGACCAATTTCACCCAAAGCCAATTAACCTACAGTACCAGAGGAAACCCACAGGATCTCAGGGAGAACATACTGTACAAACTCCACATACTGTACCCCAGGAACTGAACCCAAGGCCACAGTGCTACAAGCGAGCAGTGCTAGCCCCTGTCACCTCACCTCTATACAGTATATTGCTATTCTAACTCTGGTAAAGTTGTAATTGTAAAACTGAAACACACAATTTCATATTTATTGTATCTTTTTGGATAAAACTACTGCAGATTAGAATTTAAGATCCAGTGTGAATTCTGGACAGTTTTCATTGGAAGTTTTTTATGTATTTAAAAGAAGTGTGAGGAGCGGCACAAAGTATATTTTATTTGCTCATTTTCAGGTTTACTTTCAGTTTTCTTCAAATGATACAAGATATATTCTACAGCTATTTTCAAAAGTTTTTCAAAAGTTGGGTGTGGATTCTGACTGGCATATCAAACAGGCAGGTGGATAGAACTGAGTGTTTTCACCTGCCAGCTTGATAAAGCTGCCTGCCTTTGGCCAGAATATCAGTGATTGTAATAAATCATATTGAACTATGATTGCACCGAGCTGTGGAGAACCACACCAATATGTCTATTTTAATACTCCATTTAACTTTAGGTGCGCTTCACTGGCAGCAGGTCCCAGTAGGCGTTGTTGGTAGAGCATCAAAACAGTTATTTTTTATACAGATTGTTCTTAGCAATTTTGGAATCTTTTGAGATTTTGAACTAATTGTTCAAAGTTCTGATGGCCTATGGATAATATTTACATGATAAAAGTAATACACTAAATTTAAATTATATTGCATCTTTATAATGTATTCAACAGTAATACAGTATTTCTCCATCTACTGTTTGTCAAAAGAAGTCCACCTTTTTGGTGCCTTTACATTTAGATTAATATTTTATAGTAAGACTTTTTAATTCATTTATCTTACTGCATTAGTCAATTGAAATCACATTTGCATTAACAATGATGACAAATTAATTTATCTGGACATTTATGTTGAAGGGCACAACAGCAGTATCCCACCCTACATTTGAACCCGCAAGTCAAAGCTGGAGTCTAGAACTGTATTGTGTTTGAGTAGAATGTGTGCAGGCCTACAGTACATTACTACAGTAGAATTCTTGTTCATTATCTGATCTGAGAATCTTCTAAGTAAGCAGTATATCTTGGCATTACCAAAATTTAAATAATAATAATAATTTAATGTAATTTAATTTGTTGGATTCTGTCCTATTGTGCAGTGCAAAAATGCTTCAGATTACTTAATCATTTCGTGTGCATTAGCCTGCATCAATTATGCCTAAACATTTGTCATATTTTTCAGTCCTATTAGGGGTCATTTTCCAGGGTTAAATTGGCTGATTAGGAATTTTATTTGCAATATATTTTAGTAAATAGGACACCACTACATTTTTATCAAACAACAAAAAATGTACTCTAGAAATTTACGCTCAACTTCAAAATCCAATAGATTCCTAAGGACTCTGATCATTTGAATACAAATACAAGAAATAGACCTTTTAATCAGCTAAAACAGTAGGAAATCAGTTATTTTTATTTCTGTACTCCTCCTATCTCTTCCTTTCAACTCATCCAGCTGCCCATGCTTTAAAATGATCCCTGTGCCAGTCTGATATGTCTCACATTCCTCAGTTTATATGATTCCATTATAGTCTCCCTTCAGGGTAGTGTACCTGCAGCCTGAGCCTGACAACAGAATGCTGTAGCAGTTTGTTTTTAATGGGTTATGTTTGTACAGTGAAGCTTTGATTCTCACACAAGGAAAAAGGGTTCTTTATTCTGGAAATAATCCAGCTCTGGCTGTGGATCAAGTTGAGTAATTCTTTTTCATCAGTTTTTTTTTCTGTCCAAAATTATTGCAAGTTGGTTTTTATACATTTACACTGTCTCCAAAGCTTCATTACCTCATTTATAGAAAAAACACAAAATGATAAAAAAGGCTATTTACTTCAATAAACATCCCTCATATCAATCTTAGAGACTTCCAGGATGACGTACAGTACATACTGTAAATGCAATTCTGTGTGATAATGTGTAATGGAGTTGAATGTCTGTGCTGTTGTTTGTGTCTGTTGTACTGTTTTTTATTGCTGATTAATTCAATTTGACTGGTGCTGGAATTAAAGGAATTGAGGAAGGATAAAATAGGTTTTCTCCTTGATTCTTCATTGTTGTATGTAAAATGTGATGTATCTAATATGTATAGTGATAATTCGTCTGGGATATTTAACAATTAATAGGCCAGTCAATTATTAGATTGTGCAAACTTGAAAGGTGTTCTGTATGAAGAGAAGTGATGAGGCACATTGTATAAAAACTCCATTGTTTTAATTGAACTGTTTTGTATGCCCATTGAATAGTAATATATTCTAATCAACTAAAATTATGTTCCTAAAACAATTGTAAGGCATCATGGGGATTTGGGGGACTAAACAAGGATTTATCAAATTGACAAGTATAGCATAATGCCTCTTTTGATTTACAATCTTGTTTTCCTTATCTTAAGCCCTCTAAAATTATGAAAACCAACTATGAGCTGAGAATGAGCATGTCTTGAACCAAGACAATGTAGTTGTCCACACGGTAAAGCAGAACATTGTCCCATAATCAAATACCAGATACTGTAGCTTGGTTATTAATTAACAGAGATAGAAAATATTACTTTTGGTATGGTGCTTGATTGATTCTTGTCAGTAAAACAAAAA
This sequence comes from Lepisosteus platostomus, assembly GCF_059453375.1. NCBI lineage: Eukaryota > Metazoa > Chordata > Actinopteri > Semionotiformes > Lepisosteidae > Lepisosteus > Lepisosteus platostomus. Next base: position 59,380,003 of record NC_142616.1, read on the forward strand.
GCAAACGCATTAAATTTCATGAGAGTGTAAAATGGTATCCATTGCTACTTTAGTTCTCAATTAATTAATTCTCACCCCCCAATAAATGGATGGAAGTTGATGTTCATATAATGATGATGGATCAAAAGTTAGAGATTTAGTCCTACTGATTTAAGTTTCTCATTGAATTCTCTTTTATGCTTTATCTCTTTTATGCTTTATGAGAGGGTGGTTGGTTCAGACCAACCAGAAGATTGCAGTTCTTGTCTGAGCCCACTACCCTCTCACATCTTAATAGAATAGCTGATGCTACCAAAATGTCCAAATTTGTTCATTCAACATTGAGCTAATGATTTATTCAAAATATTTTTCACAGTAGTTTTATTTATAAAAGCATATGTGGAAAAGCAATAGATATCTGGGAACAGAACTTGAAATTAATGAAAGAGAACATGACTTCATTGAAATTTACAATGAGACCAATACTGTTTTTTTTTAAGGTCCAGACTTCATAGTGAAGGCAATTAGATGAATATGTATAGTATGCATATTTGGAAATAAGCCTTAGACTATCAGCGCAGCCAAAAAGCTTTGATAGGTTAAGTTAGCTATACCACTGACAACGTAGATTTATTGTTCTATGCAGATGACAGAAAAGCCTTGCTTTGCCATAGCTACTGGGATGTAGTAAAGCCTCTTTTCGCAGAATAAAGATAACTGTTTTATCAATATTTCCCTTCTCACAACTCTTAATAGGCTCTTTTCCCAGGGATTTCACAGCCCACAGATGCAGATAAATCTGGGATTATTTCCCTTTGGCAGCCTCAACTGAGAGATTCAAACTCTAGGTCTGTTGTTGTATTGAGGAGACTTGGAGCAGGAATCAAACCTGGATGTTTGTAACTCAACATTCTTGAAAAAGACAAATGCTAATCAGAAAAATTACTTGAATGTTCTGTAGGATACGAAGATCATTGGACATGTTGGGAGTATAATGTTTTTGTTACTTGAAATTGTTCTAACCTTAGAAAACTACAAGCAGGCGGAGGAATGCGCTCCTACAGTAATCTGTTAAATGTATAGGCAATTAGATTGATGAATAAGTAAATCTGCTGCTTACTAATCTTTCAAGCTTAGTTTGAAGACATTTGTTTAACAGAATTGTGTGCAGTTTTCATCCCAACTACCCAAGCTCCTATAATAACCACTATGGCAGGCTTATAGATTTGTTGCCTTTAGCAACATCTCCACAGGTACTTCTAAAGGGTCTAACCTTTAGGATCTAAAGGGTCTAACCCAAAAAATTAATTATTGTCCCAGAACCTTTATGATTACTTTCACTAGTCTTGCATTAGTATTAATTTTCCTATTTCATACCATATTGCCACAGAGAGGCATTGTATTTTTAGGACAAGTATCTTTCTTGGCCGTCAATGTCTACGTTTGTGGACCTTTCTATAGCTCTGTCACTTTTAATTGTCCAAGAGAGGACTAAATCAAGTTTCTCCAGGAGAGTCTTTAATACCCTTTATTTAGAAGAGCTTGAAATATCTAATGTGATTGTGTGCAGCAGGTATTTTCTGATTATCCTATTCATTTCTTTTGCAGAGTGGTAATCAAATTCCAATAAATAAGCCATTTAAGGATGTTTTTTTTTAATTACACTGCGCTGAGGTGTTAATTGTGTCTTAATTGATATATTGAAGTTTTGGAGTTATAACATCGTTTTCTCTGTTTCTCCTTTTGCTTATTAATAAAACATTGCAGTGAAAGTGACTTTTATTATGTATTATTTTTTAGCCTTCAGTATTTCTTTCAGATGCTTTTTTATGATTCTGTAGTTATTTGAATGTAAAAAAAGCAGAAATGCCAATGTAAAATTGAACAGATCATATGACAGAAGATAATACAATATAACAAAAATAAATTAACTAAATGGAAACTGCAGAGAATATAACCTCCTTTAAATAAGGCATTGGCCTGAAATGTTCTCTGCAATAGCTGAGACTTCTGACTTTGAGCTATAAACACAATAACCATTAAGGAAACTGTGAGGGCAGTAAACCCCACTGATTATAAAATTGGATCCTTTTGATATTATGCAGCTTACAGCATCTGCATTCAAAAGTAACTATATAGCATGAATAAAGGATGCCATTCCTTGAGAAATTGCTATCATTTTGATAGATGTTACGCTCTTCACAACATCTAAACAATACTCCATATTTCTGCAAATTAAAAATGAGCATAATGGCAATCACATAGCTTCAATATATGTTGATTGCAAATTATTCATATAATGTGCAGCTGCCTGGAATGTAATTTCTTGTCTTGGAGCCCTTTGTAAGCTAATAGTTGCTACAATGAATTAAGGATTAAAGGGGCAGTGAATATGAGCAAAACATTCCCATTATGTCAGTTTTTAAACCAGTGAAAGTTCAATTAAATCTTTTTTCTTGGATTATTTTTCTTGTTCCATACTTCATTCCTGGTAATTACTTCATTAATAATAAATACAATAACTACAGTATACTGTATATTAATACTTACATCCAGTTTTTATTATCAGACAATAATATATGTAAGTCTGGTAATATGAAATGATTTGTCTGGCAGTTTACAGCTGGATGTGTGGTGGGGAGGCATTATATATGTCAGCCATTAATGTATAAAGTGCATGTTGAAAGTGATGTTAGGGTTGCCCTAGGGAATGAGGGAGGTTATGTGTACGGGTGATCTTCTGTGACAAAAGACATGATATGTGAACACAAAATCAAGAGAAAATCAGGTTTGAAGAGTAACAAAACTGATGGAGACAGGTTTATCAATGCCATCTATAAGGAGAACAATGCATCAGATCTTATGCCATGTGAAGAACAGCAAGCTGATAAAATAGCCAGAACAAGAAGGCAAAGGTCAGACTAGTGTCACTTAAAATGTAACAGGGAGGATTGGAAAACATTCCTGGTACCCACCCCAAAGCTGTGTGCGGTGCACAAAAGGACTACAAATACTCATTTTAATCGTTTTTTTTTTGTCCTATGTCTTGCAAATTAACTTTTTGTTCTGCTTCTTTCATGCCTGCCATAAATTCTGTAATATTCACTGCATTTTTACTGCTGATTAATTCACAAAGGAGACAGCATTAGGGAAAGGAGAGCACTTAACGTACAGTTGTGGTACACCACAGACATCACTACCTAATGAGGTTAGATAGGGGAGCTGCATCAGCAAACAGACTGTAATGGAACAAATAGAGGTTAACTACATTCTGAAAAATAAAAAAAGGTCACACGCCTGAAGAAGACTTCACATCCTAAATGTTGTGCTTTTTTTTTTTTTTTTCAATGTGCAAGTGGAGCTTCTGCTGGTCCCATAACTACCGAATGACCTAACACAAAGAACAGACCTATTGTATACTGTTTGAAAAAAAATCAGGTTCTAAAACTACTCCAGATAGTCATCTTTGAAAGGGGATTTCTAAGGCATTATTCTCTGTGCATTACACTTTTCCATTCATTTATATTTTATCAGACATATCCATCTACTGTATGTAATTAAGATTTTGACCTGTGAGTAATGATGATGTTATACATAGGAAGCAAAGCAACTTTTGTGGTCTGATGACTCAAGCGAACTTTCTAATGTAGATTGCAGGATTAGGTACTGTACCCCTTTCAAAGATAGTGATTTAAGATTAGGTTTAATAAAACAAGCAAAACCCAGTCCCATGTTCATGATGAGTACGTGTCTTTCAAATTTATAATTCTGATCTACGCTGCCTCATAACTATGTATTCAATGCAGGATGATTTAAAAATGCTGCAGACTTTAAAATAATGATATTATAATCCCTCATGTGTTGTTAATCACTCATGGAGATTAATGGCTTTTTTGTCACTAAGCAGGCTTTTGTTTTGTTTTTCCCATAGTTTATTGCATTTCAGGCCCATGTGTTACCAAGAACTGAGGATACTCTTAACATCTTTCTATTTGTGTTTAAAATGCTGTTCCAGCATCTAAAAAGAAAAAAGACAAACAAGTTCAAAGTTATAATTGGTTTTAAGATCCACTTGCAGAAATATTACACATGAAGCCACCTCCTCACAGTCATAGATACTGTACCTCATAGTTCTTTTCACAGATAAACCTCTGATGTCACCACTTCATTGAAGAGATAATAGTTCAATTCACAAGGGTTTGTGTGCCAAATGTATAATTTTCACTAGATTTGCAATCCTTAACTCTTCGTAAGACAACTAGGGATCTGTTTTCCTGAGTCCTTGGTCAGGCAATGTTGCAAAAATTGAGTGAAATGAGATTGAATAAATGCCTTAGACACAAATGCATTAAATATGTAAACAGGTTAAATGCAAGGTCACTTACAGTACGTGAATGTAGATAGGAGCTGGGAAATCGATTAATATATTTGTTATACCTATAGAGTGCTGACAGACAGTTCTGAACTTGTACCTTCTGTACTGCAGGCAGGAAGGTTGCTAGGAAACAGGTGGTTTTAAAGGGCAAGATGTCTCTTTTACAATTTTTAATAAACAGTAAGATGGATTTGACGTAGCTTTCAGCCAGCTGACGACTTAGTAAATATTGGTCTACCCTGTGCTGGTCCCTTTTTACTACCCTTTCTGCAGGTTGAGGATGCAGTGGCTCCCTAAAATATATTTTCTGGAGGTATCAAGTAATCAAACTGTATTTTGCCACACCTAATGTAACTGAGGAGGTGCATTCAATATGCATTTTTGTCATTCTGGCATTCATATTCTTCCTTGAATAGTGAAACTATGAACAAGATGGTGAAACCATTTTAAAATATACATTCCATTCTTTCCCAGATTGTGATATAATTAATGATGTTCTGCATGCAGTATTTGTTTTTATATTTCTTTTGTTCTGACTGTTCTTTATATCACTTACTGGATTAGCATTCTGCTGCTTTTGTTTGGTTAGTTTTTTATCACTATCTGCCTTCAATGTTATAAAGGACATTGTAAACTCCATAAAACAGATATAAAACTGAATTAGTCAGTAAATGATACATTTATTGAGTTCAATGACACAAACATAATACTGCCACTAAGACAATGTTACCAGATAAAAGTACTTTGAAATACACAGCATTAGTAGATACTTTTCTCATGGAGTCTGGGTGAAAGGACTGCCCTTTACAGAACACAGCAGTTGGCAAATACCCACCAAACCAATAATGCTTTAGAGAATGCAATGTCTATTTATTTGAAAACACAAGTAATTCTCCTTTTACTGTTTTATAGACATGTCAACTAGTCAGAAATCTCCATGAGTCATTTACTAATTAAACAAATGCATAAAAGGTGCCTTAAATGTATTATCAAATTATGTTAGGCAAGTAAAAATGACACATCTAGGTTCTAAAAGCAACAAAGAACTAAATTCTGATAGTGTATGGGGTCAGTAATTTAACTGAGAGAGTCTCAAATCCTCATCGCTAATTAGACAGCAGCCACTCTGGCAGAGTACTAGTTGACTGGTCAGATATTCATGGAATTCCGTGCATGAAGGAAGTGCCTTGGTTACAGCTAGAAGAACATACAGAACAATGGGCCACAAACAGAGCTCAGGCAGAATAACACTCATTCACTCTTTGATTGACAAGGAGAAGAATACAGGCTATTACAAACACAGCTAAAGAGGCTCAACTCATTGGTCCATTTTAAGTTATATCTAAACGTCCTAACAATTTGGTACTCAAAAATGGCAACAAAACTAAATCCCCACCATCATGTTCAGTTGGTCTGCCCTGGATTAGACAAGATGGACAAGCTAGCCACTTTATTGCTGAGTTAGTTTCTTGTTTCTATAACATTAATAGACAATTTCCCAATTTCCTGTGTTACTTTCAATTGTTATATGTTGCTAGTGCAACAGCTCCTAGAGCCCACCTCAATACACGCACACTCCTTTCATATGCCAAAACCTGCAGGTCCTGCAAAGTCATGGGTAAGAAAACAGGAAAAATTGCACCAGGGTTGAAAGAAATAGAGATAGAAGAACAAGAGGGAGCACACCAGCAATAAAGAACAGGCCTCCTGAACAATTAGATGCTGTTCTTGAATTAACCTCTGATGAAAGTCAGTGTTTCTGACAAATATGTGTTTATATATAATGTGTATAACGAATTTAAACATTGAATTAACACAGAAAATGTGACTTTTTATCTTAAATATATACTTGATATGCAGAGTAATTGAAATAACTGTATTTACCAGATGCCATAAACTAGGGCAATTTACACACTTTACATTCAAAGGAAGTAATAGATAAGTACAAGCAAGTACAATGCAGTAAATTAATAAAATTATGATTATGCAAGCACAAGTAACACACAATAAATGAATACAATTATAACCTACTAAGCACAATAAAGCACAGTATTATTGGAAAGCAGTACATATTAAAAAAAAGAAGTTTGAGTGGGGATCTGAGTCAGTGTGCGTTGGCTGTAAAGGATCAAGCAAAGGTTAATTTCAGACTGAAAAATAGAAAGAACAAACACAACATTACTGGTGTTGAGCCTCCTTCACATCTGAAAATGGCTAAGCAGCCAAAATATTGAGAATCTTCTATTTTTCATCATGGAATTAACCTTTACCTGCTCCTTTGCATATTAAAACAGCTGCAATCATACACAGTTAGGGTGGACACTCTCTAAGTATCCCAAATTTACAGTGTTAATTGCAATTAGCATATTACATACCAATTAGAGAGTTGAAAACTTGAGTGCAATGCAATATAAGACTTACGGAAATTTACAGTTTGACAGACAAAAGGTGGTCAAGGGGTTAAGTGGGTCTGAACTGTAATTTGTGTTCATTGCAACGCTGAGGAAAAAAAGAAACAAAGGTAAAGGGGTATGTGTGAAAAAGGAGTGAGGATCTTTGGGATACTGTGAGATTTGTCCTTTGCTTTTCTGCTTCTTTTATCCATAAGTGAAAATTGTGCTGCACCATGAACCCCTGTAGGTTCTCATCTACTACAGTATGTACTGGACAATGGAACAGCAGTTGTGATATAAAGTCCTATGCTTAAGTAACCTGTGTTACCTGCTATTTTAGCTACTGATAACATGCCTGCTAACCCCGCCTGCTAACCGCTGATGCATAACGTGAATTTAGTCTAATTTAATGGATTATGGCACATCTGCTACTGCTAGTAATATGTTTTATATCAATAATAATAGTTCAAATCCCTTTTTCACTTAAAAAAACAGCATACTGCACATATCCACTATACATAAGCAGGATGTTTTAAACAAAGTTTTGAACAAAACCGGGTACAGGCTTGAGTTGGTAATGGAATACTGGGACAGTTACATAACCTGCAAGCTTGCAGAATGGTTAAGTTAGGGACATTTTTGTTCTCAAATCTCCTGGAAGGCACTGTGGAGTTCGTAAAAGTCAGATAGCAAGCAGCTTGATAGTGGGCCTATCATAGGAGCGTCTGCAGAAGTAGGCCTTATTCCTCTGGTGAGCATTATGAAAAGGCATGAAATAACTGATTATTCCAAATTCTAAATAAAAGAATTCTGAAATATTCACAGAGATTCCTCCATAAATGCACCTTATAAAAATGCATTTACAAATTTCATTTAATCTAAAAAGGCACTATTAAACTACTTATTTCTAATAATAGTATCTCAGCTTTTACACTTTCTGGCTTCCAATATGCTAAACACATCATGCACATTTTTTTCTTTCTGCTGTGCTCTAGTTTGCACAACTTGTTTCTGATCTGTCCACCAGCACAACCTGGAGACCCTGGAGCACAACCTGGAGTATGAGAATTTACTCCAGTTGCCTTTGCTGGCTGGAAAGCGGAGAATACTCTTCACAACCAAGTATTTGCATGCTGTTTGCCTCTGGTACAACTTCAGGCCACACTGAAGCCTGGAACAGCTGAGACCACAATGGAGACCCAGCTTTGAAGTATCTCCAGTTCCACTTTGCCATTTCGTCTGCCAAACATTGATTTCCTTTGAAGATCCCATCCTCAAGAGTCTTTATGGTCTCAGCAGCCCTGGCAATGCCTTTCCTTAACTGTCTACTCCTTCTGGATCTTTCTTTCCTCCTGGATCTTCAATAGAGGATGGAGAGCCATGCATTATGGGATTGTTTCAGTGCCACAGTTCAATGTGCTCAGAGAAAGCAGTGAAAAAACATTTTACAACTGGGGTCTTTCCTTGTCTAGTGAGAATAGAAATACTTGGGAAGAATTAGTTTTTTTACTTTTTATAGTATGTAGACCATAAATGATAGATTGAAACAGTGGACATAGAGGTACAATAAAGATTAAATGTAGATGTTAAAAATGTATTTCTGTTTTGTGTTCCAATAGCTTTGAGGTTTTGTATCACAGTCTAACCTGTTAAATTAAGAGTTTACACAAATTTAAAATGTAATTATGAGACTTTCTACTACAGCTGGTATGAGCAGCAGTCTGGAGACGAGTGAAAAAATCCAAGCACAAGCAGCCTTGAGCAGAGTAAGCTGAATTGGCTGGTGAAAGTAATACTGAATACTGATATTGAAGCCGAAGCCATAGTGAGACAAGCAGGGTTTCAAGCCACCGGGAAAGAGTCCGAAAATATAGGGAAAATTCAAACACGAGTCCATTGAGCAGACAGGATCAAAACACAAAGGCCAGTCGAGTCAAGGTCTTGGGAAGCACGTATCAAAGCACAAGATGGTGAAGTCCAGGGGACATCCGAGAGATGTGGTTGAAGACAAAAAGATGAATAAGCCATGAAAAACAATTTGCTTAGAAATGCCGAAACTCATGAAATGACTCGATGACTGAACAAAGGACATTGTTACTGCTGGACCTAAATACTGTACAAGCTGGGACAAGTTACCACCCTGATAGCAGTCTGGTGGTTTCGATAATCATCGCACCCTATTTATCACAGCGACTGGTGAGTTGCAAAGTGAGTGGAAACTCAGGCCAGTTGCTGTGGTAGTAGTGCTGTGCATGCTGGCAAACTGTGATCATAAGGAAGCTTACAAATGAGTGGAGGCCATTTGGCCCGAGTCGGATACATTAATTGACCATATTCCATATTTTGAATATGCAATTTTTCCAGTTCCTTGACTACTGATTTGAATGTTAACTGGAGCTGATTAAAACCATAATTCATTACCAAACTCAAAATAGGATTTATAAGTTAATTTAACTGTGCCCGGTTGTTGTTTAGCAGAGTCTCTGACCTGAACAACTAAAGAACCCACTGACCCTAAAAGGCAACAGGAAATGAAAGCTGACAAAAGAAAAAAAATGTCAATGAAGGCACAATGAAAAGGAATGCTCCCTACTGCACCGTCACCAACCAACAAAGGATATAACTGAAAGAATCTCTTGGGCTCAAAAAACAAATGCCTTTACTCTGCTGCACAGGGTTTGAGTCCACAAAAGATAAGGAACTTTGCCCTTCTCCTATTGTGTGTACTGAGTGCTGTTTTTTAAAGGATACAAGTTTAAAAAGTCAATGTGAATGAACCATTTTAAAACTCTTCCATAGTAATGCCCATTAACAGAATTATGTGGTGATTTCATGAGAAGAAAATATTCCGTTACCTTGATGAATTGGGTTATAAAAAAGCAACAAAAGTGGCTAAAAAAGTTAGTTTTCGTGCTGTTGCCCACAGCAACAGGAGACTAATTCCATATCCTATATGAACCAACAAGAAACCAAAAATAGAAATAAGATCCCATATTGTAGTACACTGTTTCTGCATGCTGTATGCTAAGTCTATGTGTGGGACTGAGTGCAATTGCTAGTGTTTAAGGCAACCTTGACTTCAGGTCATGTTTTCCAATGTGATGAAAGTTACAGTACAAAAGCTTTGCAGCTCTTAGAAAAAAATGTGATTTTTTATGAGTAAATTCTTGGGGTCTCTCTATCGACTCAAGCAGTAAAGACATTCACCTGGGTACAGTAGACGATCGTTGCGGGTTTGTGACGAGGACAAACTCTATCTCTAGTGTTGACTGTGACTGGGATTCATCAAGTGGTGGCGCACAATTCGCTGAGAAGCTCTGAGGGCAGGGTGGAAATAGCCAGCCAGGGCTCTTGACAAATAGAGTGACCTCTGCAACCTCCTGTGATGCCTACAGTTTTGCAGTACTGTTGGTGAAGGATGTACTTCTCTCCCAATTGGCATTGAACCTCCAGTATGTGAAAAAACACCATAGTGGTTCAAACGTGGACAGGTCAGAGGGGTCTCTTTATTCTCTTACGTTTGAGGTCTCAGGGCTAGTAAGTGAGACGAAGTGATAACGTAGCCAAAGTGACTTACATTTGCATCCATTTACACAGCTGGGTAATATACCGGAGCAGTTCTGGGGGAAGCACCTTGCTCAAGTGTACAATATTAGTGTCTCACATACAATGTCCACACAGATAGTCCCCCAGGGACTGAACCCAAGGGCCCTGTGCTGCGAGACAGCAATGCTAACCATGACTCCACAGCGACACCCATCGTCATATCAATTCTCTTAAAAAAAGGTTCAATTTACAGAAAAATAAAAAAGTTTCATTTTCTCCCAGCTCAAGTTCCGTGCTTAAGATTCCCATCCATTTAGCTTAAGCATCCTCAAGTGAGAATCAAGTGATTGTCCTACCATACACTCTGCTTCATTATCAATCTACCATATGCCTTTGGCAGTCATTACTAATTTTCACAAGCTATGAAGTTTTGCTATAAGGCAGAGAGGGTGAGAGGGATAATTGAAAAAGGTAATTAAGTCAATGGTTTTCTTTCACGTAACTGAGGATTCCAAATGTACTAGTCACCCAGTAAGATCACAAAAATAGAGGATAAAAACAGACTCATCAAATCATAGAAGACTAAGATTTAGTCCCTGAAATATATAAAATAAGTGATCAGAAGACAAAGAATCAGAGCAAACCAGCTGTAATCCATGTTCCTAAATTGTTATTTTGCAACTGCAAGGTGGTAGACATTTATACTGTGTACTGTACAGGATGTCTAAATTCAGGAGGTGACATTTTATTTTTTTTATTTGTTAGACCTTTACATGTAGGGGGCTGAGCTTTATCAAGCTGATATTGCAATTGCATTTATAGTGAATTGCCTGTAATGTGTGATGTAAAAGCATTTTGGGGAATATTTTTGTAATAGGCCACATATTCTGCTTTTGGAGTTCTAAACAAAGAGCGTGTCTTTTGAATTTAAGTCTTGTCTGTCTCTTCGTTGAAAATCACTTCCAAACCTTACGGGTTCTGTAACATCCTTACAGCACTAAAATACTGCACATTCTAAAAGCATAATTCTGACTGGAACAATTTGCACTTCATTGTTCCCTGATTATGTGTCACTGGAGAGTTTAGCTAAAACTTGCTAGCAGCTGGATTTCTATATAATCACTGTATTGCAGGTACAATAATTTTAATTCTAGTAATGAACTCTTTCCCGATTGATTCCTTGCTAGCTAGAGGGTGGGCAGTTCCTGAAGTGTGTATCTGATACAAGGAAAACAAATAGGCTTTTTCCCATGCAGAGATATAAAACTGCAATTCCTGAAAACATGCCACCGTAACAGCTGGTCTTTGCAGCACAGAACATTTCCAAAGATCATCTGTTAACCCAAGAGTGTAATGGTCATTCAATTTATTTTAGAGAATGGAAAATTTGAATTTGAAAAAATTAAACTTGTTATCATTTCCCTAGCTAGTGGAGGGTTACTAACAGATCATACACTTTGTGGCTGGAAGGTTGCCAGTTCATATCCCATGGCCAGCAGAGCAATCCTACTCTGTTGGCCCCCTGAGCCAGACCCTTAACCCCAACTGCTACAGGAGCGCTGTATAAATGGCTGACCCTGTGCTCTGACCCCAAGCTTCTCTCCCTGTCTGTGTGTCTCATGTAGAGCAAGTTGGGGTATGCAAAAAGACAAATTCCTAATACAATAAATTGTATATGGCCTTAAAGTGATCCTATACCTTATGCATTGCTTTTAACATCTCAGTGACTTCATTAAGTTTTGTTACAGTACATCTTATGTACAGTACAAATACATATTGAAACAAAGGCAAGTTTAAAGCTTATACCTGTTCTAGTAATTTAACTTTACATCTGTGTATTGTCCTTTTCTGCATTATTTGAAATTGCAGTTTTCCTTTTTTCTTCTTAGTAACTAGTAAGCTTGCACATTGAACACCAGTACTTAGTGGAGCTACTTCATTCATTAACTGAAAATAAATGTGTGTTTGATTTATTACCTGAATTGAAGTTACTAATAATGCAATTAGAATATCAATAAAAGTCAGTCACATGAAAGTAAAAGTGGACAATGAACATCTTGGGTAATAACCATCACTAGATTACTTTATCAAAACTTACTTTATCAAAACTGCTTTTAACACACCTACAGAAGGGTAGATCATTTTCACAAATTGCTTCCATAAAATTTTTTTGCAGCCTCTCAGATGGATAGGGCTTTATTTTCCTTTCAGCACAGCCTGCATTGACCTTATAAAAAACAAACAAAATGACAGAGCAAGGAAATATCAGAGCACTAGGCTTTGTTGGCCTATCAGTAAAGTGAAAATATTTGTGTGCAGGAGCCTGCATCAACCTGTTATCTGTCACATGCCATGACAATAAAAAGCAAAGTGCAGGAAACTGACATTTCAGTGGATTCCAACCAGAGGCCTTTCCCTGTTTGGAATCCTCTGCTGGGCCTTTTTTGCAGAACATCTTTATAAAATGTTAACAAAATTTAGGATGCTGTAGAAGAATGGCTGAACTGCATGCATCAGAGTTCCATTTATCCAAAAACCATTTGCAGATAAGAAGGTTTCCCTTCTTCCCTGGAGCAAAATAACCCAAACGTTTCCTGATAAGGCATAAAAAGATTTCAAAATCCATTTTTTTTATTCATTTCTTCATTTGAACTTACACTTTGCGCCAGTTTTCAAGAATGAAAGAATGAATGAGGGTGATGGCTTTTATTGTCATATCTAACCATATCTTAGAAGTCATTTATGTCATTTCTCTAATTTGTATCTCACTTACCTAACAGATAAGGATTTATCATTTTGCTGTTTTTATATTTTTTGGAGGGGGGAAGGCTTCTGGAACATAATGAATATTCTTCATGTTAGTACAGACCCCAAAACCTTTTTAAAGAAATGTAGAAATATAAAGTATTTAAAATAGTTGATTAGGTTCTGACTCCACTCTGTCCCCATAAGAAACAGTAGAATTACATTAACCATTGTTTCAAACTGTCAAAACGTTTTGTTAATCAATAACCAATTTGCATTAAAATACTAACAGAGACAACAAAGAACAGTTTTTTTTTATGTGGATGCCAAATGAATGTATTCCTAAGTATTAAAACGGACATTAAGTTGACAGCCTTTTCTTTGTTAAAACATCTAAGAACAAATGCTCCCTTCCTGAATTTGGGAGACTGGATTAAATCTTCATTAGTTCTTAGCACACCTCAAATTGTGAAAATGGACAATGTTAAATTTTTAATATCTGTGTACAGATTTGAATCGGGGTTTAGCTAGTAGTATCATGCTTTTTTTCTAAACCTTTTGTCTTTTCTCCTCGTGTTAAGCAATCAAAACCAAAAATGATTGGATAATGGAAAATTACCTTCAGGCCTGCAAAGCCATGACCCATATAAACCTGAAAATAAAATTCTAGAAGGCTGCAGGACGTGCAAGGCATCAAAATATAATTGATGTGTTTCATAGTTCGTTTTCTGATGTCACGCTACATTACAGAGAGCAGGTAAGTGGCACATAAATACTCTCAGTGTACTGTTAAGCTCTGATATTTGCTACTTTGTCATTGTTTTTTAAAGGTCAGGACAGGATGTGATGAAAGAAACAACATATGGCCACTGGGCTATGGGTTGTGAATCAATTTGTCAACATGGTTTCCTAAAATATGTCGAGTGATATAACGCTGGCAGTTTTCACCAATTTCCTTGCTTTCTCATTTCATCTGTGGACTCCTCGAGGGCATTTTACATAAACACTTATGATTTGCATTCAATTATGTCCTTCGAAACCGTTTTAATCCTTTATATTTTCCATCGGCAAAACCCAAAATTGAAAAACAGTGTATTTGTATGTCTATCCATCTGTATGATGTTTCATTCCACTGCAAGACAATTATCTTTGAAGAACAAATTAATTACAATAATAAATAAAGACGCATCTAAAAGAAGTAAGAAAAGTACTATTGCTGAATCTGAATAATAAAGATAGGATAGGAAGGTGATTTTTTGTAACTCAGCTCTGTTTAAAAAAACAAGCAACTATTTCATCAATAAGAAAGTGGTACTGACAGTTATTTGCTGTCAAGTCCACTTTATAGTATTTGTATTACAAAAATCCAGATGACAATTTATTAGAACATTATGTGTCAGCACAGTGGATAGCACTGCTGCCTCACAACACTTAGGTCCCAGTTACAATTCCGGATTTGAAGTGCGATCTGTGTGGAGCTTGTCCGTTCTAGCTGTGTTGTGCTCCCTGTGTTTGCGTGGGCTTCCTCCAAGTGGTCTTTCAAAAGCCCAAAGATATACTAGCAGGTTAATCGGGTTATGGGAAAACTGGCCATTGTGTGAGTGTGTGTTTGTGTCTCTCTGCGTGTGATGCACTGGCATCCCATCCAGAGTGTACTCTACCTTTCGCCTGTTGCTTTTGGGATAGGCACTGACTCCCGACTGACCCTGTATTGTAAGAAACAATTGGATGGATGGATTATGTGTTCATTAATTTTCTTTGTAGTAAAGGGACAAAAAACAGGATAAGGAGAAACTTAATTGAATTAAGTGAAACTTGAATTGTCATTTTAGAATAATCACTTTAGTGTTCTGTTTACATTCATGCACAGGTTTAAAATAGATTAGGTGTTAGGTTTTCAGAGGAAAAGGAAGCATTGCCTCAGACTGCATCTCAATCAGGACTGTCAGCAAATGTGTCTAGTTTTCTGTCCCTTATAAAGGTAAGAGAGAGGGGATTTGTTTTATACAAGGTAAGATAGTTATGTTTCTGACAGCAGAACACACTCAGCGCTCACTGCAAATAGACACAAAAATACGGTGAGAGGCTTGGTTTCCAACTCAGAACAAAACCAGTGATAAACTATCACCTTGCTTCTTTATTGTTGTTAGCTATTGGAGAGAAGGCTGCTTTTTGTAAGAAAATAAGTCTACTGCTCATCATTCATAAGTCAGGCATTTGACAAATTCGGTACAGGAATCACAGCCATAAAAATGAGTTATAAAACAAATGCCAATTTCAAGCTGTGTAGATAAATATTAAAATGTGATAATTTTATTGAAAGAAAAAATGTTAATCATAAGCTACATCTCTGGGTCAAGAATCTTTAAAGATTTTATTGAATGTTTTTTTGCATGAGAAACTCCATTACAATAAGTAATCTGAGCAACAAAATTCCTTTAATAATTGGAAGGAAGTGTGTTAAAGAAATGCTACACCATTAGGACAAAACAATTTGTTCCCTGAGCAGACATTCCCTGAAACTAATTTATAACATATTTTCCCATCTTGAAGTCTTCCCTTAACAAGAACGAGAATTGACAGACACATCTCTCTGCATTTTGTTTGCTCCCTGAGAGAAATAAGTAAATCTACTGTTTTTGCTTGACCTCAAATGACTTTATATTTTGGCTCTTCTAGACGCACAGGGCCTTCCACATCACCTCTCTGATCTTTACAGTCCTCAGGTGACAAGGCTTCTCCATGAGGGAGAGGATCTAGGGAGGGAAATTACTGTAAACTTTCTCTGCAAGCTGTCCATGGGAGTCACTTCATAATTTCATTGTTGGCGCGTCATGCTACATTAAAATTAAAAGTATTTCCCAAACTGTTGGAGAGACAAGTCTTACATGTATATAGTATAATTTAAATAATTTTCGGCTCATAGACTGAGCTTTTAAAATGACTTTAATTCAAGTATAGCTCTATGAATCATATGTAGACTGAGTTTATTCTCCTTGTTTCATTGCACTTCTTGATGCTGTATTGAACTTAGATAATAAAGGCATCAGGAGTTTTTTTGTGAAAGACAAGTATCTCTAGCTTTACAGTATCTCAGACAGGGACTTACTGTATAGGAACTAGAGGGATGTGCTGTGTATTTTCATGTAATTTATATTAACAAGTGAATATCTACAGTATGACAGAATGAAGACATTTCTACAGTTTGGTGCCTTATATAGCAGTGCTCAGCACATCAAGTTCAAACCAGCTCTGCAGGTACAGTAGCAATAAAGAAGGGAAGCATTTGTTACATTCTTCTTTATTTTTTGTTGTTTCTGTCCTGGAGCTTTCTGACCTCAGGTATAAAGAATGTGAGTTGTCTAACAGCCTCAGTGAAGCTATTACAGAGGACAGAAGAGGCTTGGAAAATGAATGCTGCTAGGAATGGTTAACTTTTGATAGAGTTATAATGCTTAGCAGCCTTTCACGGTAAATCAGGCTAGTCGTTTCCCATGTGACTTGTTTGTGCGATAGAGTGGAATAGTGAGAGGACATCTCATGGAGACACAATGTCAAAATGTATTGAGAACTTTAAAATGAATTTAGAGGGGAAAAAAATGCAATACCCCATTTCTGCACAATCGTATGCATAAAACCGCAGCAGAGCCGTATAAGGTAAACTGAGTACTCTGGAATTTCATCATTTATATTTTGGTGTTCTGCTCTGAAGTTGCTTGAGGGGGGGGGGGGAAACATGGTTTGTATCATTTTTTTAATTGAAATTTCTATTTCATATGCCTGATTCACTTCCTGTTACTCTTGAGAGCATTCATTGTGATGCTGAAATGTAATTTCCTACAGTGAAGCTTAGCAGGGATTAGGTGCTACCAGAACAGCTTTGTGTGATGTAAAATACATTAAAGAAACAGTTTAAGAAGACTCTTGTACAGCCATATGTGCAAATAAGTATGCCTTATAATGTATTATACATTTAATATTTAGATTGTTCTGTGTGATGATACATATTTATTAAATCCTTATATTGTATGTGATAATTAATGGAACCGGACAATTTTGTATATCTGCATGCGTGTCTATTCCATGAGTCAGGTTTTCAGTGCAAGACACCAGCACTAGCTAGAAAAAGAATGCCTGTGCTATATTGACTGCCACTCTATGAATAATTTTCCCTGTGGGCAAATTACTCACTTCATAGTAAACTAATTAATAAGATCATCAGTTTAGCCAAAAGGGAAATTGGGCCAAAATCATTACATGAAAATTATACTCACAGAAGGATCAATGAGAATATGCAACTAGTCTACATGCTGCAAAGCACCCAAACTAGTAAGAGTAAAAATTCACAGTCGATGTCTATACGAGCCCAGTCCATTCATCTCAAACAGAAAGCACCACAAAAATGAGTACAGTTTATAAAAGATATGTTCTCTTATTTTGACTGTTGCATTCCAAAGTTTTAATACTGGCATCTCAAAGTGCAGATAAAACACTTGTCTCAATATACTCATACAATTAAGTATGTGAAACCTGGGTTGCCAAAAACAAAAAATGAAAAAAAAACACAAAACACATCAATTAATATCTGTTAATAATAACATTACTTTATTAACCCTTTACAATTTCTTGCATTAGGAATTATCTTTTCACATACCCAGCTTGCTTTCCATGAGACACAGAGAGAGCCTGGGGTCAGAGCACAGGGTCTGCCATTGTACGGCACCCCTGGAGCAGTTGGGGTTAAGGGCCTTGCTCAGGAGCCCAATGGAGTAGGATTCCCCTGCTGGCTACAGGATTTGAACCGGCAACCTTCCAGCCACAGGCGCAGGCACAGATCCTTAACCACAGAGCCACCACTCTGCCCTGTCTGTTAAGAAAAAAAATTTGGAGTTTCTTTTTCATGGACTGCCATCATCTGCTCCTCTATTAAGCTAAAAGGGAAATTCCCCTTGCATTAAACATTAATGAATGTTTAATGCTTTAGAAAACTAATCATAAAATATCATCTTGAATGAACCCATTCTTAATATCAGAATCCCCAAAAAACAATGTTTGCCATAAATACATGACAAAAAAACTAGATTGATAAAAGCAATTTCTTCTATTGTTCACACTAAGCTGTAATAAACTAGTTGCTAAAATGGTTTTGTCCAGGCCTGAAGTGTGTCCACCACTGTCCAGCTCTTCAGTTTGTTCTTTGGGCCTCACAGCATTTCAAACACTGAAAACGTATTCAAATTATTGATTTTAGAGCTTAGTGGCATTTAATCATCATGAGATCCCATTTTTATCTCTTTGCACTAGATTTATTGCCTTTCTGTGGCCGCTGATTAAAACTAATTACATGGTGTTTTGACAAATAAAATCAAATAAAATTGTGTTAAAACATCTTGCTAAAACATCACCAGGGAAGGGGGTTGGGGGCAGCATAATGATTAAGAAACAAGTCTTACCAACGAGTACAAATACGAAAAGAAAACAGAAAAAAGGCTCCTTCAGGAACCTACTGTCTCCTACGTAGGGCATAATTGACAAAAAATAATTGAATTTTAATTAGGTTAAAATGAATTAATAATAATTATTTATTGTCACGTTCAATCCCATAGGATTTCAAAGAGCTTTAGATAGAAAGTGAAACCTTTTCCCTAAGCAGTAAAATACAGCTCCCTCCTGGGTAACACAGGGCTTTCATCGGATGAGAGAAAGATGTTATGATTCTTTTACACCTCTTCCACATGTGCAATAAACTCCGTTCGTAAGTCAATGTTGACCACATTCAAATTTGGCTAACTATAAAAAAAATAAGGGCGTACAGATTAATTAAAGTAGAGAAATTCATTTTTGGTACAAACACAATAAACATTGTGTGTGTTTCTTAACATCTCTTAATTCTGTAGTATATATAAATAGTGTGTTTTATTTGCAGTCTGCAGAATGTGTGATTATTATTTATTTAAAAATTACCCTCTGGAAAAGCATTTCCACTTCCTCCTAGACCAGGATTACTTAAACACAACACCACTGATTGTGTTAGATAAGGTGGAGTTTACAATGGCATTCTCCACTGGCATACAACTGGACAGCCTGGAACTTGCCGGGCACTGTGAGCTTGCAAATCAGAAAGATTCATGCTGCTCCCGCAATTAATTCAAACTACCAGTAAAGCAGAGCTTATAGTGTGTAGAAATAGCAAACACTTTGACAGTGCAGGTGCTGGAGGAAAGCATGCCTCAACATCACTTCCCCCATGCTGGTAGAAGGGCTGCAGCATTGAACTGTTTTAACTGGAAATTGGCAATTCCAAATGTTGAGTGCATGTTAAGGAAAGAAAATGGCCAAATTAAAATAATAATAACTGGGAAGTACACATTAAGCCAACACAACTGCAATAGCTGTTTGAACTGTGTTTGTATGAATTTTATGTACAGCCAACCTGAATCAAAAATATTTGAAAAAAAAAAGAGGCAGAAGCTTATCCATGCCAACAACTAGCTTTTGATATTTGCTCATGCGTTGATGTAAAAAAACTTTTGCAGGAAGGTTCTCATTTTAGAGCTAAAAGGATTTCAGCAGGTGGCCAATAGAGATGAAATTTGAAGCCTTTTCCCTCATGTCATCAGTGAACATTGTTCTGCTTTTAGTCCAATAAATAGAAATTCTTCTCAAAGGTGCCTAAGAGGTTGAGCTTCATTACCATCAATATGGATTTGATAGGAAAACAGACAAATCTCTTTTTCTCAAAGGCAGGCTTTTAACTCTTAAACTCTATTTGCAAGACCTTAATACACAACTACACAGGCACCAAGAAATAACCAGGGTAAAGTATTATAAGCTAATGTGTGAGAAATTAATAGCTTTAAACAAAAGAAAAATCAGTATTACCTTCTAAATGATAATGTTCTATTTAGAATGTGTTTTGCAGTAGCTCCTGTATCAGTGACAGTACCAAGAGACTCAGAATAGAATTCTCCTGGCATTTTTATACCACGGCCATTTCACTTTTATTCAATGTTCTGCCTAAATATAATTTACAGG